>NC_088803.1:3303316-3322451 GCF_011386835.1 Chrysemys picta bellii | reverse complement strand
GGTACGGGATCTGCTCACCATATGGGGAGATGAATCAGTGCTAGCTGAACTCCGTAGCAGTAAACGAAATGGCAAAACATTAGAAAAGCTCTCCAAGGCCATGAAGGACAGAGGCCATAACAGGGACACACAGAAGTGCAGCGTGAAAATTAAGGAGCTACGGCAAGCCTACCACAAAGCCAGAGAGGCAAACGGAAGGTCCGGGGCAGAGCCGCAAACATGCCGCTTCTACGCGGAGCTGCATGCCATGCTAGGGGGTGCAGCCACCACTACCCCAACCGTGTGCTATGACTCCGTCACTGGAGAAACACACAGGGGAGAGGGTTTGGGGTACGAGGAAGATGAGGATGGAGGTAATGTAGATAGCTCACAGCAGCAAGGAAGCGGAGAAACCGGTTTCCCCAACAGCCAGGATATGTTTATCATCCTGGACCTCGAGCCAGTTACCCCTGAACTCACCCAAGGCGTGCTCCCAGACCCTGAGGGCACACAGGGGATCTCTGGTGAGTGTAGCTTTGTAAATATTATACATGGCTTAAAAGCAAGCGTGTTTAATGATTAATGATTAATTTGCCCTGGCAATCACGGCCAGTACAGCTACTGGAAAAGTCTGTTAACGTGTATGGGGATGGAGTGGAAATCCTACAGGGGCATCTCCAGAAAGCTCTCCTTCATGTACTCCCAAAGCCTTTGCAAAAGGTTTCTGGGGAGGGCTGCCTTATCCCGTCCGCCATGGTAGGACACTTTACAACGCCAGGCCAGTAGCACGTAGTCTGGAATCATTGCATAACAAACCATGGCAGCGTATGGTCCCGGTGTTTGCTGGCATGCAGACAACATCCATTCCTTATTGCTCTTTGTTATCCTCAAGAAGTGATATCATTCACAGTCACCTGGTTGAAATGGGGTGATTTTATTAAGGGGACATTCAGAGGTCCCCATTCCTGCTTGGCTGAACAGAAATGTTCCCCGCTGTTAGCCATGCAGTGGGGGGGAGGGGTGAAGTTATCATCCCCGATAATTGGGTGGGGGCGGGTTAGTTGGGTTTGTGCTGCATGTTAACCCGGAAACCGCAGCCCCCCTTTTACATTGCAAACCCATTTTAAATGGCCAACCCAATGGGTGTTTGGTATGGGAAATGAGGGCGCTACTGTTTGAAACCATTCCCACATGTTAAGAAGGTTAAAAAAGCCAAAAGACTGTGGCTTACCATGGCTGCCTGCAAGTCGAAATCTGTTTCCTGGCACTACGTGAGTGATCTCTCACACCAAACCGGCAGGCCCTCAATATAAGAGGAAAAATGCGACCTTGTAACGAAAGCACATGTGCTGTGTAATGTGAACAGCAAAATTTAACGTGAAAGAGTGTACCCATTGTTCTCTAAAATGTGTCTTTTATAACCACCTCTCCCTTCTCCTCCACCAGCTGCAAATGTTTCTCCTTCGCAGAGGCTAGTGAAGATTAGAAGGAGAAAACGACGGACGCTGGAATTTCATCAGCGAGCCCAGGTGCAGGTAGAACAAGTTCCGGGAAGAATCTCCAGAGACTGTTACCCTGCCCTGCACAGCGGGGTTGTACTGAGTGGCCCACGAAGTGCCCCTGTCCTAGCCATTCTGGCTCTTTCCCCGGGGGCTGGCGGACCCATTCCCAGTAGGGGTTAGTGACCGAGTCTCCAGCGATGGTGCACGTGAGTGTGAGAGACGCAGAAGGTGTCACCACGCCTGGCCCCGACTCCACCAGCTGGGGCTGAGAAAGGACACCTAGAAGGAAACAAAGAATTGCATTTCTGCTAAAGCTGGTCTAATATTTTCATCAGCATCCCCCCCCTCACCCCCCACTGATGGAAACACGGTCTTTTTTTTTTTTTTTTTTTTTTTTAATAAATGAACATTTTCACAGAGCATGTCTGCTTTCTTCCAAACATTTCGATTTTTTGTCAGTAAACTGAACACCCAAAATTTTAGGGTAAAATCTAAACATTTTTTGTTTTCATCATTGGAATTTAGTCAGGCAAAAAAAACCTGAACTATTTTGGGTTTGTGGGATTTAATTTTCTGTATGAAAATCCTAAATTTTCTGGCTTTCAGCATTTTTTAGCCAAAGGGTCTTTGGTCTCCCCCTACCAAAATCAGAATTATTTTGATTTTCATTTTGATGAAACGTCTATATTTTCTGCGAAGAAAAGCCATTATGTTTGCTACCAATCCTAATTCCTTCACCAAATCATTCTTCTGTATCTATACACTCGCCTTCCCCTACTGAAAGATACTTACACCCTGGAGTGGCCAATAAGAAAAGGAAAATCAATAACAAATTCATATTGTTTAATTAAAAAGGAAAACCTCCCTGTTGGAATTGCCAGGTCTGAGTCTGGGGAGAGACTGAAGCTCCTAGACCCAGGGGTTTGTATTTAAACCGGAACCCCCCGGGGCAGGGATTTGCATGTGGGTGTGACCCAGCAGGGATGGGAGATGAAAGGGGCTGGCAGGGGGAGCTCTGGCTAGGTAGGGAGCCCCCTGCAGGACATGCCAGTGCCTCTCAGCTGATAGATACATGGGGATCTTCCCTTGAGACATATCCGTGCCAAGTGGTTTGGAGAAATGAATCCAGCTGCTGCCATAGATTCATAGACCATAAGGACCATTATGGGCATCTGCTCTGATCTTCTGCATACCACAGGCCAGAGAATTTCACCCACTGATTTAACTTATTAATTAATTAATTATAATCACTACATAATATCTCCGAGCCCTAGCATTGGAGGAGGCTCACATTGTGCAAAGCAGTATAGATATGTAAAGCCTGTAATTTCTAGAGCATATTCTTTTAGAAAGAGCTGTCCATTCCCAGCTTGGTTCCATCCACAAAGAATTAATGAAGGGATTGTCCAGGAAGAGCTGTAGATGTTATGACAAAAAAGGCCCTTTATCGCAGCGTAACTTTCTGTGAATATGTCCTATAAAAATGTGAGCTCCCTTTGGAATAAGTCATACCCCAGAAAAGATGTTAAAAAGATCCCTGTTGGTTTTTTTCATTACAGGACGGGCTACTGTATTTAGAGAGGAAGGATGGTTTTTGGGGGGGAGGCATTGGGCCACACTTCAGGACAGCCGAGTTCAATTCCTGGTGTGCTTTCTCTCTCAAACTCTTTCTGTGACCTTGGTCAAGTCACTTCACCTCTGTGCGCCCCCTGCCACCGAATTGCAGCCGAAGACCCGGAGCGGAAGAAGGAGTGAAGGACCCCGCTCCAGGGCCCCCAAAAACTCTTGTGCCCCACTTGTCCCCCCTCTGGGCAGCCCTGTCCTGCTGTCCCAGCCTTGGGTCACTGGTAACTCGCTCCCAGGGCAGGTCATTCAGCAGGAATTTTAGATGTGCACAGAACACAGACAGGATTGGTTCCCGTATGGTTACAGAACTGCAGTAAAGTGGAACAATTTTCAGCTTGTGTGATTGGAGGATGTCTGGATGCATATTATAAGACTGTCCTACATAAATGAGGAAAAGTTGAGGTGCCTTTATTATTCTTTTGTTCCATTCTTTCTTTCTATGGGGAATTTGCCAATGCAATATCACTGTCTTCCTTTTAAACAAATAAACAAACAAACAAAAAGGCAATGGCTGTTGAAAATAGCAATTCCAATCCTAATAACCACTGGGAAGCATTTCTTGCTCAATTTTATCCTACAGCAAGTTCCAGTGGATCAGTATATTTGATTGGGGAGAAATGAAGTAACAGCCGCCCAAACTGAGCTTGAGCACTCCTGAATTTTGAGGGTGTTCAAATCTGGAAGGCAGGTGCTAGATTCCCTTTCCGAATATTGGCTAAATCTGGAAAGGAAAAGTCAATTTCTGCTTCCATGGCTCAGAAGTGGAAATCCTCCTACGTGCCTGGTACTGTATCTAAAGCTGTATCTAAAGCTCCCCTCCCTTACTTTTCATTTTGAATTCTAGTGGGATCCACACACCTCCCTTGCTAGGCTTCAGATAGAGAGGGGCACTGTCCATTTACTCCACCCAATTCTTTCTTTGGGGGCTGCAAGGTGAGGTCACACCAGTATCCCTAATCCAGGCTGGGGAAGTCCTCTGAAGGGGACATCTGGGGCAAAGCCGCCTACTCCTTGGGCTTGTCCCCCACTCACAGTGCCACCCCCTTCTAGCAGCCACCTCTCCATCCACAGCAAGCTGCAGCATGGCTCAGCTACCTCACTCCCTCCCGCTCCCTTTCCTGTTGATAGCTGCCAGGGAATGCTGGGAAATGTAGTTCTTTCCCTGCTCCAGGGTTGGCTCTATAGGCAGGGAGCTAGGCAAGGAACTCCCAGGATCCCGTGGGTTCTCCGCTTCTGCAGCAGGCCCCCAAGCAAAAAAAAAAAAAAAAAAAAAAAGGATGGCCCGAATGCCAGCCCCTGCAAATGTGCTGCCTCAAGCACCTGCTTTGCTGGTGCCTAGACCCGGTCCTGACAAACGGGGAGAATTCATCTGGGCTCCAGAATTGAAATCTCAGCTTGTCTCTACCTGCGGAGAATTAGCCACGGTGCATATGTACATAGGACCATAGTGACGGCCAGATGGGGTTAGACCCAAGTTCCATCTAGTCCAATATCATCTTTCGGACAGTGTTTTGTCACAGATGCTTCAGAAGAAAGTGTAAGAAACCATGCAGGGGGCAGTGTGGGGTAATCTGCCTTCCACATTAGATCTCATCCTGATGTCCAATATTGAGAGACTGGCTTAAACCCTGAAGCACCGGGTTTAACATCCCTTTCAAATATATGTTGTGATGAGTTATGATAACTTTGGGTATTCTTGAGATCCGTATAAATGTCCTGTCTCTTGAAGTCACAATTTGTGACAGGAGCCCTGCCTCTCATCCCGTGAAAGCCGGAGAGGAAGGATTACACTGTGGTTAAACCACTGAATTGGAAATGGAGAGAGCAGAATTCCTGTCTTCACTCTGGCACAGGCTGCCTGTTTGGGCAAACCAGTTAATCACTCCGTGCCTCAGTTTCCCCACCTGCAACATGGTGGATACTGATACTTTGCTACCTCTCAAGGGTGTTGTGAGGGTAAAATGTATTCATGATTGTGAGGTGTTGAGATGTGAGGAACATGGATCTGGACATCAGGCCCTGAAATAAGGGTTAAGCACGGCAGAAGTATGGTCACTTCTCTTCAGTGTGCCCCCAACGGTGGCATCGTTAAAGGGGCATTGCCTGGGCCAGAATACCGCAGATGAAGTTTTCACAGAGCGAGCTGTTTGGGGGGAGAGGGAAGGGAGGTGGAGCGGCCCTGAAAAATGTATTATTCTCTGGATGTAAATATTTAAATATTGTTTGGTTTCTGCGAAATTAACGGACAGAAAGAAAACATCAATGCAATTGATTTCTTCCTTTGTCTCGTTTCTTGTTGTTGAGGTAATTGTGGTTTATAGCCCTCAACCGTCCCCCAGGGCTGAATATGTTGTTTTCAATCTACAGCGGGAGGTTTTTGCATGAGTATAAATTCATTTCCCCTCACTGTGTGTCTCGCACAGTAATACCGGGCGGTGTCCTCGGGCTTCAGGCTGGTCATTTGCAGATACACCATGTTGACGGAGTTGTCCCGGGAAATGGTGAATCGCCCCTGAACAGCCGGCGAATAATGTTGCGTGGATCCAGTTGGTTTGCTAACCAGAGCCACCCATTCCAGTCCCTTCCCTGGAGCCTGTCGGACCCATTCCATCTGGTAATCGCTGAAGGTGAAGCCAGAGGCTTTGCAGGAGAGGCGGAGAGAGTCTCCGGGCTTTTTCACATCCCCTCCGGACTCCACCAGCTGCACCTGGGACCAGACACCTGAGAATAAACACATGTTAATAATCATATCAATGCTAGTTTCAAATATGACAAAATTCCTCTGCATCCCCAGTGTACTTAAAGAGAGAGAGAAAATACCTTCCAAAGCTGCCACAATCAAAACTAAATGGAGCCAAAGCCTCATTTTCCCAAGAGCTGGAGGGGAAAGTTCTCAGAGTCTGGCTGGTCACTGCACAGACCCAGGGGCTGCGGATTGTGTCTCCGGGTGCAAGCTGGGCAGAGAGAGGCACCGATTTAAACAGGAAACTGTCTCCCTCATTTGCATGCCCCCGCTTTATAAGAGACACACACTCCTGCTGCCAGTGATCTGATTGACTCACCCCAGGGCTCCGGGTGCAGGAGTCAGACTGTCCCGGCCTGTGTGTCTGTGCAGCGCCGGGCACAGGGCGCTGGGTCCTCCTGACACTTTCGGACCCCTGGGAGGAATGACCAGCTCCCTGCAGTGACTGTATTTCCTCACCCAGGAACTGAGGGCCTGGCTATTGTGAGGTGATATTGGGGATTGGGGGAACTCAGCTCTGGAGCCCTGTTCCACGCGCACAAGGGCCATGCAATGTCCGGTCAGGGGGGGTCAGTGTCTGGGGAGGGGTCGTGTCCCAGGGATCCATTGGGCTGGGCCACCCGCTGGAGAGGGAAGATTTCCCATGGCGCTGGGAGGGATTTGGGGGAAGCCCCTTTCCCTTCCCAGCAGTGACCAGCTACATTGAAATGATCCATGACACTAGGAACGTGATCTGAGCAAGCCTGGCTCGTGCTTTGGACCAGGTCTGGGGGGGCCGCCTGTGGGTGCAGGTGGGAGAAGCTCGGGGGGCGGGGTGGAAGTCTGAGGACAGAGTTAAGGTTTTGCAGTGGAGCCTCCCTGACATTAGTGAGCCGAGGGCGGCGTGTCTGGGAGTTTTTCTTTAGGGGAGAGTCGAGGGGGGATTCAGGGTACAGTGAAGGAAGATTATTCTGCACATCTGATATTTATATTCGTGTTTATATTCCTGTTCCCAGTCACACTCCACTTCCCATTTACACTCGGATTGTAAACTGGGACTGAGAGAGGGTTTATGGTCTGTGTTTGTACCATGGCTAGGACTATGGGATCCTAGACTATAATTAAGGACATAAGAATGGCCAAACTGGGTCAGACCAAAAGTCCATCTAGCCCAGTGTCCTGTCTCCCAACAGTGGCCAGTGACAGGTACCCCAGAGGCAATGAACAGAACAGGGAATCACCGAGTGATCCACCCCCTGTCGCCCATTCCCAGCTTCTGGAGACCCTAGGCGCTAGGTTCACAACCAGCACCAAATCTGTCACCACTAAGTATCATCATACAGATCATTTACTTAGTTCATTATTAATAAGCAATAAAGTGTAGACAGAAGCTTTCTCCTGGTTGTGTTTAAAGTAGTTGTATGACATGAACACTATGTATTTCTAAACCATCCCCAAGATGTAATATTGAGGGATACCAACAAAAATATTTCCATTCCCACTGACTTTCAGACCAGTATCAGCATTCACACTGAGACACAGATCTCCATTCCCATTACCACTCATGTTCCCTTTCATATCCCCACACTCATTCACACATACTGGAGAGAGACAGAGAATGTTCTCGGGGAATGTTCCCTAGACAGTTACACTGAAGGATGCTCAGAGGATGAGGGTGGGTGGCTGGCTCAGTGCTGTAACAAGGGCGAGGCGAGTGAGGCACTTGCCTTTGGCACACAAAGTCAGGAGGGAGCAGAAAGTGGTGGAGAGAAAAAAAAAGCTGCTGGCATGGAGATATTTATAACCCAGGTGATCTCCCCCCCCCCCCCACCCCCATCCCTCAACCTGCTTCCACCCCCTCTTCCTGGCCTGGAGCAGAGCAACTCCATGCTGCCTCCCTGCAACAACTGCTGCTGCAGGGTCCTAGTGCCCCCCTCTCCATTCCAGGACAGACTGACTCTGAGCCTGTCCTTCCCCCTCAGACCCTTCCCTTTTCCGGCAGGGCCCTCCAGCAGCACAGCCCCCCCGTCCCCCCGCCCACAGTCACTGCTCCTGCTCCATGCTGGGCAAGGAGGCAGCCCCATCCCCCACCCCCAGTGAGGCTACAGTCAGGGGCAACAGCAGGGGAGGAGGCGCATGCAGCACCCCCCGGCACCCACCACCGGGGAGGCGAGGGAGATTCCTGGACCTGAGAGAGACCCTAGGAGCACATGCAGTGACAGTGGCGGGGGTGAGTGTGCTGCTGCGGGGGGCAGGAAAGGGGGGCGGGAAAGGGGGCCTCCTCCCCCAGAGCTCAGTGCTGCTGGCAGGGAAAGGGCTGGGGGGGAGTCCTCCTTTCTGGCCCTTGTCCCAGAGCAGCCTGCCTGTACCCCAAACTCATCCCCAGCCCTGCCCCACCCCAGAGCCCACACCCCCAGCCAGAGCTTTCACCCCCCCCCGCACCCTCTGCCCGAGCCTTGAGCCCCTCCAGCACCCCAAACACCTCATCCCCAGTTCCAGCCAGAGCCCTCATCCCCCCACTCTCTGACCCTCTGCCCGAGCCCTGAGCCCCTCCCACACCCCAAACCTCCCATTCCCAGCCCCAGACAGAGCCTTCACCCCTACTCTCGCCCTGAGCCCTTCCCACACTCCAAACCCCTCATCTACAGCCACAACCCACTACCCTCACCCCTGCACCCCATCCCTCTGCACCCCTCCCATCCCCAAACTACCTCCCAGAACCTGCACCCCCTCCCTCTACACCCCCTCCCATTCCCAAACTCCCTCCCAGAGTCTGCACCCCAATCTCCTGCCTCAGCCTAAGGCCTGCACCCCAGACCTCCTCCCTCACCCAAACTCCCTCCCAAAGCCTTGGGCAGGAGGGAGGGGCAGAGTTTGGGTGGGGGCGGGTTCTGGGGATCACCAAAATTTCTACAAACCTGCCACCTCTGATCCTGCCCTGCAAACCTGAACTCCCAGCATTCTCACGACACATGCTGATCCCTAGTGACCACTGCTGATATCCAGCACCTCCCTCCTCTCTTCTGTGAGTCCCTCTCGGGATTGGAACTTGGACTGGAACCAAAGAGCATTTTGGAAGCAACATTACCAGCCCAAGCAGTCAAAAATCATGAGTTAGACCCCCCAAATCACAGGCTCTACCGCCGCCCCTTCATTCATTCTTCGGCGGCAATTCGGCGGCAGGCCCTTCCCTCCGAGAGGGACTGAGGGACCCGCAGCTGAATTGCAGCCGAAGAGCCGGCCCTGGGGGAGGGCGCAATTCTATATTCTTGCCTCGGGCGCAAAAATACCTGGTTACAGTTCTGGGCTGGCGCCGTAATGCACCATGGTCCTAGGCTCTCAGACCGGCTGGAGACCAGCTCAGTGATGAGGCTAATAGAAGGGAGACAATCTACAGGGCAGGGAGTCAAATGCATCTATAAACAGACACTGCACAGCTCTATGGCATTGACCAACAGGGATTTGGGGAACAGCCTTGTTCCCTTTTATAGCTGCCGGGGTTTGTGTTTTCACCTCTCCTGCTTTCTATCCCCACACGGGAACTGAGAGTGAACATGGGACTATTTGGGCTTCTGGTTGGCAGGTAATAATTCCTTTTAACCCATATCAGTGTCTGTGTAAGGGGACTGTTGCCCCCTTACTAACACTCAGTGGGGGGGGGGGGGTTGGTGGCTAGCTCCCAGCACTAAAAGGGGAGGCGTCGATGGGAAATCAGGACCCTGAGACTGACAGTCCCCAGGACCAATGGGGAGAGGCCAATGCTCCAGGTCAGCTTGATTGACAGGGCGGGCAGCTAATCAGGGAGTCAGGAGGCAAGGGGGGTCCCGCCCTCCCTGTGAGCTGGAATGGCCTGGGTCAGACAGAGGGGGCAGAGCTAAGGAGGGAGCAGGGGCCCAGCTGAGCTGGGGGCAGAGCCGGGCCAGCCGGAGGGGCCAGAGACGCAGCCCAGGGAGCAGGTCAGAACCAGGAGCAGAGTCACAGAAGCAGCCCAGAGAGCCGAGCTGTGCTGGGAGCAGAGCTGCAGCCACCGGAGCCGGAGGGGCCAGAGATGCAGCCCAGGGGCTGGAGGCCAAACAGCAGCTGCTGCTGAGACAGGCTGGGGCTGGAGCTGGGGCTGGAGCCGTCCGGAGCCGGGTGCGGGGAGCAGCTGGGGAGAGCGGGGGAGGGGGACCCTGGGCAATGGGCCCAGTGCAGGGAGACGCCCCCAGACAAGGGGCTCTGCAACCCAGACTCAGAGGGGGATCGTAACCCCAATGGGGTGGGGGCGATGCTGGGAAGAAGGTTCCTGCCACCTAGAGCCTGAGAACGTGTGGCCACCGCCAGAGCAAGTGTCCAACCCGCAGCGTCTCTGCAGCACAGCCAGGGCCTGAGAAGGGGCCTGGGACATGTGAGGAACAGACTGAACTTCCCTGACATCCCAGAGACGCGGGTTGTGACGGCCCCGTGCCACAGAGCGGGGTGACGGGTTTTCCTTTAACTTTTTCCTTATTTTTTTAAAATTGATGGCTGTTTAATAAATTGTATTTGCTTTGAACTGTGTGTGATGATCAGTGGGTCAGGGAAGCATCCAGTGCAGAGAGAGCCCCCCGGAGTGGGGACACTCTAGCCCCTGCCCTGAGTGCCCACAACAAGGTTGGGGGTTGAGCCCCCCAAGAATCCTGGGCCCAGCCTAGTTGGGGTTACGAGGACTCTGCCAGACAGGAGAGTGGCAGGGGAGTCCTCCAGGTCAGGCAGCCTCTGGGTAAAGGGAGTGGGAGCAAGGACTCAGATCCTTTCGCTAGCTCACTTCATCAGGGTCGTGTATAAGCCAGGAAAGTTCCCCACAATAGCGGGACCATTCCCCCACTTACATAATTGGCGTCATAAACAGGATCCTATCCAGAGGGTCCACCCCATTGGTTTACTGGTTGAGTTCTGGTAGCCCTGTCCAGGCCTGGTCGAGCATCCTACCATGGCTGGAATTGAAGAACTACGGGCCCAGTGTGCTGAACTTCAGCGCAGATTATCGGACGAAGCTGAAGCATTACAACAAGCTAGAACAGAACAGAGAGACGCCTTGTCACTGGCTAAAGCAATGATAGACCAAGAGGCAGCAGACGCTAAGAAACCCCCTACTATTTATGTCCCACGGGAGCAGAAGGTCACGGAGTTTGGTGGCTTCCCAACTAGACCAGGAGACATTACAGTAGAGGAGTGGGTCAAGTCTGTGAAGGCGGCTCTGCGTGTGCTAAGAGTACCTGAGGAAGATCGTGTGGACTTCATAGAGGAACACCTCAAGGGCCAGGCCAAGGCCACAGTAAAGTTCATGGCAGTGGCAGACAAGAAAGATGTGGAAAAGGTGTTTGAACTCCTCCTAGAAGTGTATGGAGACAAGGTACCTGTTGGAACCCGACTAAAGGAGTTTTTTGAGAGAAAGCAGGAGCCTGGTGAAACTGTCTGGGCATACGCATATGACCTCCAGGAGAGAACAAGCAAAGTGGAGCGGCGAGACCCTCAGCGAGTTCCAGACCCAGATATGGTTCTGAAAGAGCAGTTGGTGTTGGGGCTCCGGGACGACTCCCTCCGACGTGAAATGAAAAGGAGGTTTAAGGAAGAGCCCAGTAAGAAGTTCCATGAACTCATGCAGGCTGCCATTATGTGGTCGGAAGAAGCCAAACCTGCAAACACAAAGTGGGGGCCTAGTGAATGCAGCTGCTGGGGAAAAGATCCTGCCCCAAACACAGTTAACACTGGAAAGATTAAGTGAAGCTGTCCAAAAACTGGCAGTCCAACAGGGGGAGATGCTGAAAGTGATGACTGAGGTGATGAAAGGAAAAACCTCCATTAAAATGCCAAAGTATGCAAGGACACTGGGCAGGACCAGCTCTAGGCCCCAGCAAAGCAAGCACGTGCTTGGGGCAGCACATTTCCAGGGGCGGCATTCTGGCCATCCTCTTCCCAGGAGTTGAGGCTTTCGGGTGTTGCAAGGAAAAGAGCACCGGCCCGTGTGCTTACTCGAGACTCACGGGGTTTACTGTACAATTGCCCACTAGAAAAGAGAAGCTGGGTGCATGGAAAGCTAGAAGGAGCTCAGGTGCTGGGAACAGAGCCCAGGGCTGGACCAGACAAACTTCTGCAGGGTCTAGTTCTCGTTAAAATCTTCCCTTCCTTACTAATGGGACTGACCCCACTGGCTCCGGTGGAACACTTTGTGGGGTAAGGATTACTCAGGCTAGGAAGGGTTTGCAGGCCCACTCTCAAAATCCCAATGGAGCTGAAATCAAGAACCGCTCCGAGCGCAGACCTCACTGTCTCCAATCAGGTTTGCCTCTCTGGGCTCGAATCCATGTAGGGTTTAAACGGAAATCGGTACCGTTTCCAAGCTAAGCAGTTTGCATCACACTCAGAAGCCCTCAGTCCTGAATTTCGGGGGTGTGCAAGGGGCCAGCACATCTGGGAAGAGGAGAGCACATAGGGGCTAGCACAGATGTGTCAGCCAATGCAGGGTCCCTTCGCTGGGCTGTCTTGTAACCGCACTGGTTTATAATGTAAGAACGCAGTCAGGCACCTGAGGGGAGAGATCAAACAGCTGGTTTATGGCTCTCCAGAGTGAAGTTCAGCTTGACAGCTAGATCCCACGTGCATCGACCCTGTCCTCTAAGCCAACATGGACTGGAACTTGGCAAGGCTAACACAGAGTTCAGAAGATTTCACACTCGTGTGTCTGGATGGAGAGAGAGATTCCAGACCGGGCGCTCCTAGGGAAACCTAGGGGAACCTGTCTGTACAGATAGGCAGCGTACACAGAGGGTCAGGCTGATGCAGCCAGCCCCATTTCCGCCCCACCATCACCGCTGGAGCCCAATCCCCCAATCGCTCTGTATGGCTGCAGCAGGCTGCCCTAGCCAAAGGCGCCTGATCTGACAGAGCAGTGTCAAAAGAAGACATGACTCTAAAGAAACAGTGACTGGCCAGAGGGACAGGGCGTAAGGACACGTTTCCAGGAGTGGCAATCTCCTCTCTCTGTGTCTCTGTATTTCTGCAGCACCCCGATGCTTCCACCCAGGCGGCTTTGGGAGAAGCAAAGACTCCCATGAACGTAACTGTCAGACTCAAACACACTCCTAACAAAGGCGACACCAGACGCCATCCCGGGCTCATTCCGCGCTACTCTGGACACCACGAGGCGAGTCAAGGCCAGGCTAACTCCCCCCGCGTGTTCTTTGCTTGTCTGAGAACCAAGCGCTCTCCTGAGCTGCTGCCCATGGTGCTGGCTTGCAACCAGGGACCCACATGTGCTCCCACCTGAACACAGCCCCTCTTCCAAGCAGCGCCCCGGAGAGACGGGCAGGTGCTGCCCTTGTCGCGGGAAAGACGCGAGGCGCTGGGTTGCCTGACAATTGGCTCCTCTCCCTCTCCTGTGCGGGCACATCCACACGAATACAAGATCTGCAGCGGCACGTGCTTTGCAGGGCTGCATGGAAAGGCACAGGGCTAGAGCCTAGCCCCGCGGGGCACTCAATGAGAGTTTTGCCCCAGGAAGGGCTGGAGAGAGAGGACTCCACCATCCTATTTCCAGCCTTACTCCTTCCCCAAGCTCACGACGGGCGGTGAGACCCCGCACAACACAAGCCCTGGGAGAGCTCCCCCGTGTCAGGGTGTAGCTGACAGTGGGGGGCTACAACAGATGTATAGATCCTGTCCTGACATTCTTATAAACTCCTGGGGAAGGAATCGACAGCGGATTGGCGGGGATCCGGATCTGGATCAGTTCAGTACCAGGACAGGGTCCTTGCTGACAATGTTCCCCCAGAGCTGGCACCTTCCTGCTCATGGGGGGGTCCAAGCTCAGAAATTGGCCCGTGGTTTCCCTCAGCACATCAGCGTCCACTGGGCTGTTGCACTTCGCAGACATGTCCTCGCTGTGGGTGCTAGATCAGGGGAGAGAGGAAAAGGACCCCACTAATGCAGGGTTTTGTCCTCCCCTGCCCATCCAGCAGGGCAGAGTCTAGGGAAGGCAGGTTGTGTAGTTGGATGTGGTCTATGGGGGTTTTAAGAGCAGGTCACTTGGTCCTGCAAACAATTGCCCTGTTCACCGCTATGGAAGCCGTGTGTGAAGCAACCGCAGCTCCCCCAGCAGGGATGTCACCGTGTGGAAGAGCTCAGTGGAGTCAAAGGAGAGAAAACTCCGTCTGGGCCTGGGGCAGGCCGCTGTTTATACCTGTTGGGACTCCCCCGGCCAGTCAGTCATACTCAGGAACCCAATCCCACAGTGTCATGCAGGGATCGACAAGGATCTGTGCTGACTTCTCTCTCATGAGAGCAGGATCGGGGCCGCGGGTGGCGGAGAGAGTCCCAGACCCATGTCACTCTTGCTAGGTGTAGCTGAGAAACACCTTTGGGGGCAGCTCCTCAGATGGTGGGAATGGTCAGCGCTGAAGTCAGTGTCAATTCACACCAGCTGAGGATCGGCCGCTGCTTTCCTTTGGTCTTTTTGCAGAGCGATCAGAGCCGCAAAACCCAGAGGGGGAGGGGATACCCAAACCCAAGCGCCTTAAAGTGCAGCCCTGCTAGCGAAAGAGCAACCAGTAACTCGTGCGGATTATTGTCTAGCTGCGTGTAAGGATGAGGGACTCACCGCTGCAGCGCCTCCTGCTGGTCATCCTTGGGAATTAGCTCGCCAGCCATCGGAGCGCCCCCTGTAGGCCAGTGATCCACTGCTGCTTGGTCCCCGTGTCCCTCCCGGACCCTGTGCCCTGTTGTCTGGGGTGCTGCCCCCTGGCAGTTACCCCTCACAGCTCTGGGTCTCCCCCTCCCAGGGGAACCCCCACCCACTATCCCCACTTCACCTCAGTCTTGGCTACTGCCCAGTCTCCATCTAGCCCCTGTTCACTGGGGCAGACGGCAGTGTCAGCCACTCATCACAGGCAAAGGGGTTCGGACCTGCTGCCTCCGCCTACCTGTGGGCTGCCCCCTGCAACCAGGAGCGGTGCCAGGGTTTTTGCCGCCCTAGGCAGGGGGTCCTTCCGAGCTCCCAGTCTTCGGGGCACTTCGGCGGCGGGTCCCGGAGCGAGTGAAGGACCCTCCGCCGCAGAAATTCCACCAAAGACCCGGAGCGCGGAAGGACCCCCCGCCGCAGAATTTCCGCCAAAGACCCGGAGCGCGGAAGGACCCCCCGCCACAGAATTTCCGCTGAAGACCCGGAGCGCGGAAGGACCCCCCGCCACAGAATTTCCGCTGAAGACCCGGAGCGCGGAAGGACCCCCCGCCGCAGAATTTCCGCTGAAGACCCGGAGCGCGGAAGGACCCCCCGCCACAGAATTTCCGCCGAAGACCCGGAGCGCGGAAGGACCCCCCATCGCAGAATTTCCGCCAAAGACCCGGAGCGCGGAAGGCCCCCCCGCCGCAGAATTTCCACCAAAGACCCGGAGCGTGGAAGGACCCCCCATCGCAGAATTTCCGCCGAAGACCCGGAGCGCGGAAGGCCCCCCCGCCGCAGAATTTCCGCTGAAGACCCGGAGCACGGAAGGACCCCCCATCGCAGAATTTCCGCCAAAGACCCGGAGCGCGGAAGGACCCCCCACCGCAGAATTTCCGCTGAAGACCCGGAGCGAGTGAAGGACCCCCCACCGCAGAATTGCCACCGAAGACCCGGAGCGCGGAAGGACCCCCCGCTGCAGAATTTCCGCCAAAGACCCGGAGCGCGGAAGGACCCCCCGCCGCAGAATTGCCGCCCCCCAAATCCTGCTGCCCTAGGTGACCGCCTAGGTCGCCTAAATGGAAGCGCCGACCCTGCCTGCAACCCAGTACCTAATAGGCCTTACCAGGCCTGCAGCCTGTGGCTTTCCTAGGCCGGAGCTCCCCGGCTCCCTTGGCCTTTCCCCAGCCCCGCTCCACTCCAGGCACTTAGTTAAGCTCCCTGCAGCCCGGCCCGTCTCTCTCTGAACACAGAGATGGCTCAGCCCCTGGCTCCCAGCCTTTATATACAGGCAGCTGGGGCCTGATTGGGGCGTGGCCCAGCTGCGGCCCGCTTCCCCAGTCAGCCCAGCTTTTACCCCTGCAGCCCTCTCCAGGGCTGCTTTTACCCCTGCAGCCCCCCCCCGGGCTGATTTCCAGCCCTCCAGGGCAGGAGCGGGTGTCCACCCCGCGACACTGCGGTAAAACAACAACCAAAAAAACCATCCCCAGCAGGTTTCATTCACAGCTGCTTGGATGCAAACCCCACTAGTGTTGGGGAAGAGGAGGGAGAGATTTAGGAGCTGAACTGTCCAGGTGAGGTTTTTTCATGGCTCTGGGACAAACTGAGTAGCGCCCCCCAGACCCGTTGTCCTAATCCCCACCCCCACCCCCTTCCCTTTTGATGTGAAGGATATTTCCCGACCCTAGACATGTGAGGCATTTGCTACAGGAGCAGGTCACTGGAAGGAGGGTGGTGATGGAAAGCGGGGACTGGGGGGGTCAGAGGACTTTCCTTCCAATTAAGGTGAAAGGGAAAGACACCAGGAGCCTTTTACCGAAAGGAGAGAGAAGCAGGGGAAAGAAACACTCGTGGGTTTTAGACTTTAAGGAGTGAAACTCTCTGATCTCTCTTCCAGTCTGGGTGGGAAGTGAAGTTGGAGGGGCATGCGCTGAAAGAAGAGCAAATACGAAAGAGATTCTCCTTTAATAAGACAAGGTGCCCCCAGTAAACCAAGTAACGAATACAAGCCCCAGCTTTCTTCTGAATCTAAGAGATGCCCTTGGAATGAGATTAAAGAGCCATCATCAGCCATTGCTGAGCAGAGTGGAAAACAACACAAATCAGGTGCTGTGCAAAATGTGTAAAAGCCACACACATACACACAAAAACCAGGGGGCGGGGGGTGGCCAAATATTTTTTTGCTTGGGGCAACAAAAAACCTAGAGCCGGCCCTGCTTGCAACCATCTCAATAGAGCATGAGCTGGCCCAGACTGTGGACCTCCAGGAAGCAGTTCAGATCTTTGCAACCAATAAGGCACAGAAAGCACCACTTTGCTTATTCAAACAGATGAAAATGCCAGTGTTTACTATGCAGACAAAAATAGTTACATTTGCTGTTCAGGCGTTTGAAAGTTAAGGGTTACTTAACATTTTTGAACAAGGCATTTTAAGTTGCTAGTTCTCCTTTATTGGGGTAGGTAGCAGAGCGGTACCATGAGAGGAGTAGAACAGGAAGAAGGCAGAATTGAGACCTTTCAAAGTTTTGGCCCATCAAGGGGGCATGGAGGCGTCATTTGAGCTCCCCGCCTCAGGTGCCAAAATGTTGTGGGCCGGCCCTGTGGGTAGTGTGTGGCGCTTTGAAATCAAAGGTGCCTCAGGGAGTTGGGCTCGGAGTAACTAAGTGATTTGGGAACCTAAATCCAAATCCCTTTCTCTGGGATTCAGGCTGCTAACTTTAAGTCACTTCTGAAAATTGGACTTAGGCTCTCAGCTCACTAAAACTGGTCCCCATTTATACAGTGGGAATTACATTTCTCCTCTTTAAGATTCGCTAATGAACGTGACACACACAACTACTGAGGTGAGGTGGCCTTAAAACACCTGTTCTAGATTAAATTAATGACGTGGGATTAGTGGCTATTGATAAACAGCTGGGTTTGGCATCAGTTTCAAGTTCAGCTCTTCAGCTCTTCCTACAAAGACTTGTGGATATGCCAGTGTGGTAAATGGAGGGAGGGGGGTAGCACTCTTTTATGGACACTCAGCCAGTCTGATAGTTATAAAAATCCTTCTTCGTAGTGGTATTCTACTTGCCTTACCTGTAAAGAGGTAAGAAATCTCACTGAAATGCTTAGGTAAAAGGAAGTGTGTTGGCAACTGGCCAATGGGAAGACTAGAAACTTTTAAAATTGGGGGAAAAAACTTCCCCTCTGTGGGCTGTTTGTTACTGTTCTCTCAGCTGGAGAGACAGAGCAGCGGGGATGCTGTAAGGAGCTTGGCCAGGTATGAACATTCCTCAGCATTCACACCTGGAATTACTCCTTTGGAACTACGGATATGTGAGTAGGACAGGAAATGTTCAGTTAAACGAGATCAGGTTTATCTCTTAAATTGGGGCTTGTGGATTCCTCTGTGCTAAACACAGGTGCTTTTGTTTAAGCTGGACCCCAGGGAAGCCATTCCTGGTGTTTAATTCTTTCCAGTTGCTCTTTAATATCTAGCAACAGCCTGATTTTCCAAAAGTTTTCCTCTTTTTTTATATATATATATATATATAAATTACCCTTTTTAAGAACATGGTTTCTGTGTCTCAGGAGGTAAAGAGGTCCATGTGCATGTTGTTCAGTTAGCTGCTAAGAGGAACAAAGGGTTCCAGGTTCAGCTGGTGGCAACAGCTGATTTCCTTTTCTCTTTTCTTTCCTCGGCTCTTCCCCGGTGGGGAAGGGGGTGAAAGAGCTTGAGGGGACCCACAGGAAGGAATTCCCAAGTGCGCCTTCCTGGGCTCTCAAGGGGGTTCTGCATTTGGGTGGTGGTGGCAGCGATAGGACCCAAGGCCTGGGGATCTGGAACCTTGGGAGTTAAGAAAATATTTGCCAATCCAGGCTTCTATTAAAGGTCTTTGCAGCCCCCCCCCCTTCTGCACTCTGAGTGCCAGAGCGGGGAATCAGCCTTGACAGCCAGTTAGTTAGATCATGGTTGTAATCACACGCTGAGGCCTTCACAACTCTTCCTTTTCAATCCAGGCACACAGCGGCCTTGGAAGGCCAATATAAGGGCAACGGCTACAGTAACTGCCTCTGCCCATGTTGTTTAGGGCAGGTGAAAAACCTTCCCCATGAGTGATTTCCCTGTAATCTGTGCTGCCAAAAGGGCTCTCCAGGGTTTGTCCCCAATGCCTCTTCCTTGGCCTCTCAGAGCACAGGGCGTTCGCTGAGAACTGACCCTGTCTCTGAGGCTCCAGCGGGGGCTCTGTGTGCATGAAGGGAGGCTGGAGAAGACCAGTGGCACGGTGATCACATACGGATTAAAGGCGAATATGCCTTTACAATCTTTATATGTTTTTAACATTTGATCATTTTAGATCTAACTTTAGGTGTCACTGTCGTACTTTTTTCTCTTGTCTGCCTTGGTCTAAGGCGTCACTAATAACATTTGCTTTGCATTGTTCAGATTAAACTGATTTCTGGGAGAAACCAATATACAAGTGTGGAGAGGTACAGAGGGAAATTCCCCTGGGGTTCGATTCTCTATAACTGCCCCTTGCAATGTTGATGCAGTTGGTGTTTACCGCTAGAGGAGGTAGGCGAATGGGCTAGTTTGGTGCCTGTTCTCATCCACAGTGACAATGCCCGTCTTCCTACGGAAGC
>NC_088803.1:3163232-3302816 GCF_011386835.1 Chrysemys picta bellii | reverse complement strand
GGGCGGTAGGGGGAAGCCCAGGGCTGGGGCGGCAGAGGGGTGCGGGTGGTGGGGGAGAGCCCAGGGTTGGGGCGGCAGGGGAGTGAGGCGAGGAGCCCAGGGCTGGGACAGGGGGCAGCCAAAAATGTTTTTGCTTGCGGGGGCAAAAACCTAGAGCCAGCCCTGCTTCTTATGTTCTTAATGATAGTCTAGAATCCCACAGTCCTGGGCACGGTACAATCACAGACCATAAAACCTCTCTCAGTCCCACCGAGTTTACAATCCGAGTGTAAATGGGAAGTGGAGTGTGACTGAGACAGGAATATAAACACCAATATAAATATCAGCCGTGCAGAATAATCTCCCTTCGCTGTTGACTGAATCCTACCTCGACTCTCCCCTAAAGAAAAACTCCCAGACACGCCGCTCTCAGCCCACAAAACTCAGGGCGGCTCCACTGCAAAACCTTAACTCTGTTCTCAGACTCCACCCCCCCGACCCCAGCTTCTCCCACCTGCACCCACAGGCGGCCCCAGACCTGGCCAAAGCACGAGCCAGGCTTGCTCAGATCACGTTTCTAGTGTCATGGATCATTTCAATGTAGCCGGTCACTGCTGGGAAGGGAAAGGGGCTTCCGTCCCAAATCCCTCCCAGTGCCCTGGGAAATCTTCCCTCTCCAGCGGGTGGCCCAGCCCAATGGATCCCTGGGACACGACCCCTCCCCAGACACTGACCCCCCTGACCGGACGTTTCATGGCCCTTGTGCGCGTTGGAACGGGGCTCCAGAGCTGAGTCCCCCCAATCCCCAATGTCACCTCACACTAGCCAGGCCCTCAGTTCCTGGGTGAGGAAATACAGTCACTGCAGGGAGCTGGTCATTCCTCCCAGGGGTCCGAAAGTGTCAGGAGGACCCAGCGCCCTGTGCCCGGCGCTGCACAGACACACAGGCCGGGACAGTCTGACTCCTGCACCCGGAGCCCTAGGGCGAGTCGGTCAGATCACTGGCAGCAGGAGTGTGTGTCTCTTATAAAGCGGGGGCATGCAAATGAGGGAGACAGTTTCCTGTTTAAATCTGTGCCTCTCTCTGCCCAGGCTGCACCCGGAGACACAATCCTCAACCCCTGGGTCAGAGCAGTGACCAGCCAGTCCCCTGAGAACTTTCCCCTCCAGCACCAGGGAAAATGGGATTTTTGCTCCTTGTGATTTTTGCTATCGCAGCTTTGGAAGGTATTTTCCACCTCTGAATAACTGGCAGAGTTAGAAGAATATTGTGTTACCGCTGTTTTAATACCGATATTAATGGCCTGTCTTTATTCCCAGGTGTCCGGTCCCAGGCGCTGGTGGAGTCCGGAGGCGATGTGAAAAAGCCGGAGACTCTCTCCGCCTCTCCTGCAAAGCCTCCGGGTTCACCTTCAGCAGCTACGACATGAGCTGGGTCCGTCAGGCTCCTGGCAAGGGACTGGAATGGGTCGCTATCATATACACCGGTGGGAGTACATACTACCTTGATTCCGTCAAAGGCCGATTCACCATCTCCAGGGATAATTCCAAGAGTGAGCTGTATCTGCAAATGAGCGGCCTGAAGCCTGAGGACACCGCCCGCTATTACTGTGCGGCGGAGACACAGTGAAACGAAGCCGATTTGTGATCATACAAAAACCCAGGCTGCGGAATCGCCCTTCTCCCGGCAGCCGCGCGGGGGCAGCAGTGACACACACACCGCTCCAGGCTCAGACAGGAGGACCCAGCAACCCAGTGAATGTAACACAAACCTCCGGCAGTTTTAACCCTTCTGTTCCCGGGCAATGTGTCTCCCCTTCCTGCCCAGAGCCCCGCTGGGCCTGCGGTGCAGAGATCCCTCGCTTCATCAGTGAACCCCAATCCGGAGTGAGTCCTGTTCTGAGTCGCTCTCCCCTCGCAGACCTGGCACGGTGGCTCTCCCGGGCCTGTCTCTGTGTTAGACTCACAGGACAGCGTCTGTCAGTGTAAAGGGGACAAGCGCATTGGGGTTTGCATCACACCCAATGGATGGAGTGAATTGCTCCTGGGGCCAAATCCTCTGCTAGTGTAAAGTCATCGCAACGGCTTCCGCTAGACTCGAGTTACTCCGGATTTACACCAGGGAGGCTCTGGCCCTTTCAGCAAACTGGGACGTTTATCGCATTAATGCAGTGGAAGGTGATTAGTTCATTATAAACCGATGTGGGGCCCCTCACCGGGGCTTCTCGCCCTTCACAAGCGGTTATTGCCTTTATCCCACAACGCTGCCAGGAGCCCGGAACTATCCGAACCCCTGGTTCAGAGAGGGGAGACTGAGGCACAGAGAGATGGAGGCTGGGATATGCAAATGGACCATTCAGAGTCCGGTCAGGGCTGTGGGGCAGAGATCACCCAGCGCCTGAATAAACCCACTCCTCTGAGCCTGGGAATGTGGCACCGCCGGGACTTTCCAAAGGGACTCAGGGTTTCTTTTCACCCAACTGACATCAGTAAATCAAAGCCCCGAGTCTCAGCTGGTAACAATGGGTGTTGCTGAGACATCCCAACCCACAATAAATTTCTGCCATTTCATAGAGTCACTATGGATACAAAAGACGCTGCCCGTCAGCCCTTGGTGACATCCCTCAGCCCAGTGCTGACCCTCAGGTCAATGGGGATTGTCATGTGACTAAGGATTGTCAACAGGAAAATGATAGGAAGGGTTCTATCCTTCAATCCCTCTCTTCCTGTTCGGCAGCACTTCAAAGAGGAAGAGAGGGACTGAGGGACCCATCGCAGAATTGCTGCCGAAGACCCGGACTGCCGACCCTTTCTATTCGCTGCCCCAAGCACCTGACTGGATTTGCTCAGCGAGAGCTGATGCAAAGGAGGAAAAAGACCCCGGGCTGGAGAGAGACCAGAGGCGCGAAAGACACAGAATGCGGCTTCTACTGAATAATATAGAGCCCAATGCCCCCTTAATCCTTCTGTGAAAGTCCCGTCCTAAATTAGACAATCCCTGAATTTTAGATGTCAGGACGTCCCTTGTTATAAACAAGCGTGTCTGCATTTCCTCTTGGACCCGGAGAGTCTCACATGCACCGCCCCCGTTCTCCTGCCAAATACTTTTGTGTCCAACACTCTGATCCCAGGGCCATGAAGAACAAGGGGTGTCCTGCACTGCACCACCCAAAACACGCTCTATCAGGCCATACGATGGTGTTTAGGGAGGGGGGATCACTTCATTCCTCCCTGGGGTAAAAGTGTCAGCAGGATCCGGCCGCCCAGGCGCTGCACAGCACATAGGAAGGGACCGTCTAGACCCATAGTTAATCACTCAAATTACTAAGGGTAGGAGTGTGTGTCTCTTATAAGGAGAGGGATATGCAAATACGGGAGTTCGTTTCCTGTTTAAATCTGTGCCTTTCCCTGCCCAGGCTGCAGCCAGAGAGACAATCCGCAGCCCCTGGGTCTGTGCAGTGACCAGCCAGTTCCCTGAGAACTTTCCCCTCCAGCACCAGGGAAAATGGGATTTTTGCTCCTTGTAATTTTCGCTGTAGTGGCTTTGGAAGGTATTTTCCTCCTCTGAATAACTGGCCGAGTTAGAAGGATATTGTGTTACCGCTGTTTTTATACCGATATTAATGGCCTGTCTTTATTCCCAGGTGCCCGGTCCCAGGTCCAGCTGGTGGAGTCCGGAGGGGATGTGAAAAAGCCCGGAGACTCTCTCCGCCTCTCCTGCAAAGCCTCCGGGTTCACCTTCAGCAGCTATGGCATGAGCTGGGTCCGACAGGCTCCTGGGAAGGGGCTGGAGTGGGTCTCACTCATTTACTCTGATGGGAGCCAACAATATTACGCAGACTCAGTGAAAGGCCGATTCACCATCTCCAGAGACAACTCCAACAACCTGCTGTATCTGCAAATGACCGGCCTGAAGCCTGAGGACACCGCTCAGTATTACTGTGCTAGACACACAATGACACTAACTCTGTGGATGCTCGTACAAAAAACAGAGCTGTGGAACTTCCCGCGCCTGCCGCATGGGGGCAGCAATGACACAAGCAAAACTCTCCTGCCTTGGGCGCAAGAGGGGGAGGGGGCGTCAGGACTGAAAACTCTGACATCCTGGATTAACTCTTTAATGCCCTGACTACACCCCCCACCCCAGTGCAGAGCAGAGCGCTGCTCGCCTCATGCAAACGGCTCTTCCCGTTGGAGTTAATGGGGGATCTCCAGAGAGCGAAGCAACGAGCAATTGGCTCCTTCTCCATATGGCTAAACCTACCAGGGAACATTCCCCTCTGGGCACCGCACAGTTCAGTGGAGCCGGTCACTGCTGGGATGGGGATTCAGTCCCAACGCTCTCTCCCCACGCCAGCAGGTTTCCCAGCCCCATGGGACCCCGTGAACCATCCTCTCCCCCTCACAGCCCCACTGCTCGTGGGCCAGAGCTGCAGAACTGAGATTCACCCCATCTTATGAATATTTATTTATTTATTTTATCGAAGGCAAACAAATAATTTGACCCATTATGCAGCACAACGCTGCCGGGATCTGAGAATCTTCCATCACAAAGTAATGTGAACAGAAACAGGCCCTAACGTCGAGTCTCTGGAATTGTGCTCTTTCAGGGAATCTTTTATTATCAATTATTATTATATTATTAATTATTGTTATTGTGAATTATTACTTATTATCATTATTTTATTATTTTATCCAAAACACACTCAGGATTCTACCACACTGAGCAGGGCCCCGCACCGCCCTCCCCCCCCCAGTAAGGAACAGTCTGACCCCCTCTCCTAGAGGCTCAAGAGAAATAATAAATCACAACAGAATTTGTGTCTCCTATAACATGGTGGATATGCATATAGGACCACCAGCTCACTGTTTACATCTGTCTCTCTCTGCCCAGGCTGCACCCGGAGAGACAATCTGCCTCCCCCTGTGTCTGTGCACTTACCAGCCAATCCCCTGAGAACTTTCCCCTCCAACACCAGTGGTGATTAAAAGCTGCCGTCAGTTTGAAACCCTATAACTGGTGGTCTCTGTCACCCACTGCTGTGCCAAGTCCTGATGGGCCTGAGGTGCAGAGATCGCTCAGTCCCTGAAGAAACCCTGCTCAGCTGCTCCTGGAAACATGGGGCAGGGCTGGGATTTTCACAGGGGCCTCATGGATAAAGGAACCCACCTCACAAGTGACAATCACGGTCCAGAATTTCTGCTGCTGTCCGAGGGCGGAGCCAAAGATCCAGCCTGCAATATAGTTCCAGCAATTTAATCTAGTGACCGTGGAGATAAAGGTCTCAACCGGCAGCCCTTAATTGCAGGGAACTACCAAGTGTTGGCGCTGAGGGCAGTGGGCTAGTACGGGTCCAGGGCTTATTGGGATCGTGCAGAGAAAAGCAGCACCCAGGAAGGGAGGTGTCAGAGGGAATTAGGAGGAGAGGGCACAGGGCTGGTGGCTGCTCCCCTGGGGTCCTCATTCCCCTTTCGATGCGCCCCAGCCATGACAAGAAGAGAGCGCTTCACACCCAGTGAAACTATGAAATCTGCGCTTTCAAACCAATATCAGAAAATCAGAAAGGGATGTCTGGGGAGGAGCCGGGGGAGGTGAGGGGGAATCAGGGAGCTGAGGGTTTCTCAACTTATTTTGTTTGTTAGGGGTTTTTTGTTTGTTTTTTTGTGAATCGGACACCTACAAACACCTTTCTAATATCGGTTCTTGCCTGTCCCTGTAAGTGTGGGGAGGTGAGAGCGCAGAAAGCCTGGCAGAGCGGGACAAGTTCCAGTCCGTGCGGACAAACCCTGCCAGCAATTAAAGCCATTTCCCAGACTGCGAAGAGGACAGTCGTGCCCGCTTCAGGGGTGTCAGGGTTGGGCCTGTAGACAGAGCATACACCATTTAGCTGCTGGGGAAACACCAACGGGTAAGAGTCTGTTACACCCTTACGGAGTTCAAATCTTTTCCACTCCTTTTATTCCCCAGCACTTGGCTCCCCAGACCAAGATGTGAGATCATAAGAAGTTAAAATCGGCAAGACCGGGTCAGACCAATTGTCAATCTAACCCAGTATCCTGTCGTCCAACACTGGCCAATGCCAGGTGCCCCCGAGGGAATGAACAGAGCAGGACAATCATCCAGTGACTCACTGGGAGGAGTTTTATCTGTTATAAGGAGGGACATATGCAAATAAAAGTGAGAGTTTCCTGTTTAAATCTCTGCCCAGGCAGCACTCGGGAGAGAACCCGCAGCCCCCTGGGTCTGTGCAGTTACCAACTGATCCACCCGAGACCTGTCCCCCCCACACCAGGGAAATGAGTCTTTGGCTCCATTTAGTTTTCCTTGCTGCAGCTTTGGAAGGTATTTTCTCCCCCGTCTGGAGAAGCGAGTCAGGGGAATGTTGTGTGGTTGGCAATTCACACTGACACGATTTTAACACGCGTTTATTCCCAGGTGTCCTGTCACAAGTCCAGCTGCTGGAGTCCGGCGGGGATGTGAAAAAGCCCGGAGACTCCCTCAGACTGACCTGTACCACCTCAGGGTTCAGCATAGACAGCGCCTGGATGCACTGGCTCCGCGGAGCAGGCTCCGGGGCAGGGGCTGCAGTGGGTATCAGCAATTAAGGGAGCAGATGCGCAGTACGGAGATTCCGTGAAAGGGCGATTCACCACCGCCACAGACAGCTCCAAGAAGCTGATTTACCTGCAGATGACCAGCCTGAAGCCCGAGGACACCGGCCGGTATCACTGTGTCAGAGAAACACACAGTGCGGGGAAGCCGGTCTGAGCTCAGACTAAAACCTCCCATTGCGATCAGCAGGGGAAGTCTCTAGCTGGTTTGTGACACTGACAGTCCGGGCGCTGGGCTCTCACGGGAGACAAGTTCCGGAGTGTGTTCCACTTGAAATGGTTAAACTTTACTCAGCTCTTTAGCCAAATCTAGGGCCACAGACAGCAGAGATCCCGAGGCCGGCCCCTCATGACTGGGATGGGGGAGTGACACGCTGGGCCCCATAAACCCTTATATGCTTCAGAATACATTCTATAAAACCTGGGCGACTGGGAAACACAACGGCAGATGAAATTTAATGTTGATAAAATGCTGGAAATATGGCCCAGCCTGGATTTCAGACGATGGCATTCCAACTCCTCTGCTGACGTCAGTGGGCAGAGTTAAGGAGCCAACCCACAATAGATTTCCCAAATTTAATGTAGCGACCAGGGAGATAAAAGTCCCTAACACTCAGACCTTATCTGCACCAATAACCCAGGGATTGCGCTGACACCCAGCTAGAGTGGATTCCCGCGAGGTTGACTGGATTCTCCCAGGCAAAGGCTGTGACGCAGGGAGAAGCAGAGACCCACAGATGAGAGATGAGGGCAGAGTCAGGGAGCCCAAAGCTTGAGGCGTTTCCTGGTGTCCGCTGCTCCGGGCTTCTCGTTTTCCTTCTGAGTCCATCTGCCCTGGACTGGCGAACCATCCCCCGGACATGCAATAACGGGATATCTGACAAACAGTAAAACCGTGACCACTCAAGCACTTCTGGCTGGGGGAGGGGGAAAGGGAACTGAGACCTCCCCACTTTTTTCTGGAGATCGTGCACTCGAGTGGGACAACACCATGGCCCAAAAATGAGAGTAACTTCGCCCCTCCCCAAATCCCCTCTCACTTCCTCTCGCTCCCACCCGGGGCTCACCAGTCTGATATCACAATTCACTTTCTTCCCCTGTGTCTGATTCTGCCTCATTGTCCCTGTCCCAGTTTTTACAATGATGTCAGTGGTTTGAGGTGCAGAGCGATGTACAATAAAATGTCCCTGAACCCCAATAACCCAAGATATCTTCTCTTTAGCATCAACCCGCCCCCCCCTCCAGCAAGCTGGGGGTGCCCTGCCCCGTGCTCACTGCATGGATGTATCATCCCTGTTCACACGGCAGCAGGGGGCAGGAGTGACACCCCAGAGCACAGCTGTGGGACGGGCATGAGAAGGGGCATCAGGGTGGGCGCACGTATGACACCAGCTTTTAACTCCATGGGTCCATGGGAATCTCCCACAGCGCACCAATGTTGAGCACAACCTACTCCCCCCCTCTCTCCCCCCCCCCCCCCCCAGACACACCACTGGTCTCACTGACATAAATGAGGGAACTCCTGGGAGTGAGAACATTGGCATGTGGCCTGAGCCATGTGTCCGACCTGCCAGGAAATAGTTCCCTCTGGCACGTTTCAGTGGAGCCGGTCCCGGCTGGGAAGGGGTGTGAACAGGGGTTCGAGCCCAGCTCTCTCCCAGAGCCCCAAATTATCTTTGCTCTCCAGCGGGTGGGTGACCCACCCCCTCCCCAGTCACTAACTCTAGTGACCGGCCGTTACACAGCCCCACTGAGCTGAGTTTCACCACCCCCCATTTATTCATATTTTTACTCCATGAAGAGTCAAACTCATTCATTTGTTTCTTTTATAACAGATTTAAAACACAATTTTCCTCATTATAAGGCCAATCTCTCCAGGCATCTCTGAGTCTCCCACGGCCAAATAACGTGGCTGTAATCCGGCCCCAAAATTTCCTTCTGGGGAATCGAGTATCTTCCAGGCATCTCTTTATTTTTCCTTTGTCAAAAGTGTATTTAGCATCCCACCGCACTGTGCCTGGCGCTGTACAAACACACAGTGTGGAATAATCTGACTCCCTCCCTCTGAGTCCTACTGCATGTAATACATCACATCAGATTTTGTTTCTCTTAAAAGGAGGAGAATATGCAAATAGGGAATAGAGAATATGCAAATCCCCCCCCCCCCCCCCCCCGCCGCCCAGGTTACTCCCGTAGAGATAATCCAGAGCCACTTGTGTCTGTGCATTTATCAGCCAATTCCCCTGAGAACTTTCCCCTCCAACACCGGGAAAATGGGCCGTTGGATCCGTTTGTTTTTCATTGTAGCCGCTTCAGAAGGTATTTTAGCCCCGTAACTGTGCTCGGGGAACAGGGGAACATTACACTGTTGCCATTGGAAATTGGAGTAATTTGTAACCTGTCTTTATTTTCAGGGGGCGGTCCCAGGTCCAGCTAGTGGAGCAGGGCTGCCTGGCGGGGGGGCGTAGTGGGGCAATTTGCCCTGGGCCCCGCAGAGGCCCCCACGAGAATATAGTCTTCTATAGTATTGCAATTTTTTTTATGGAAGGGGCCCCCGAAATTGCTTTGCCCCAGGCCCCCTGAATCCTCTGGGCAGCCCTGTGGTGGACACAAATATTAGGGAGTGTTCAGTATTTCTACATGATTCAGTAACATAGGACAAATTTTCACCCGGCCTTATATAGCCCATGGCGCTACCTACAGATCCAGTGAGCTGCCCTCTCCCTTAATGACTCTTGAATATCCCAACCCCAGTGGTCAGATTTTACAAAACCATCTCTAAAAAGCTTTGCCCATCCTTAAAGGAAACTGAGCCTGGGACCTGAGCACACTGCCTCTCACCTGGGAGATAACACTCACTGCCTGACTGAGCAACATCCCGCACCATGGCGCCGCTGGCTCTACGACTGTCACAGCAACAGAGGGGATCCTGACCAACCAATTCCCATTAATTTAAGGTGCTGGTAGAATAATAATAAATATTAATTTTGTCTTCTAGTCCAGCATTGCTAGAAAGCGTTTGATAGATTTTCTCCAATTCTTCAAGAAGAAGTAGTTTTCAGACATTAGCAGTAATAACAACACCTAGCTATTCTATAATGGTTGTCAGTCATAGATCTCAAAGCACTGACAAAGCAGGTTCAATATCATTTCCGCCACATTTCAGAGACATACAAATTGAGGCACTGGGAGTGTAATTTCTTGCCTGGGATCACCCATCATACTAGTAGCAGAGCCAGGAATAAACTGCCGGATTCTCAAGTACGAGGCTAATGTGCCCCCACAAGATCACACTGCTCCAAGGATCTCACAAGAACAGAGGGACAAGGAGACAGAACTTAGTGGAAGCTTTAAGCTGCCCTGGGATAAGAGGGAAGGTGCTCTTGTGAATTGGTAACTGGTTAAAAGATAGGAAACAAAGTGTAGGAATAAATGGTCAGTTTTCAGAATGGGGAGAGGTAAATAGTGGTGTCCCCCAGGGGTCTGTACTGGGCCCAGTCCTATTCAACATATTCATAAATGATCTGGAAAAAGGGGTAAACAGTGAGGAGGCAAAATTTGCAGATGATACAAAAGTACTCAAGATAGTGAAGGCCCAGGCAAATTGCGAAGAGCTACAAAAGGATCTCTCAAAACTGGGTGACTGGGCAACAAAATGGCAGATGAAATTCAATATTGATAAATGCAAAGTAACACACATTGGAAACCATAATCCCAACTTTATGTATAAAATGAAGGGATCTAAATTAGCTGTTACCACTCAAGAAAGAGATCTCGGAGTCATTGTGGATAGTTCTCTGAAAACAGCCACTCAATGTGCCGTGGCAGTGAAAAAAAGTAAACAGAATGTTGGGAATCATTAAGAAAGGGATAGATAATAAGACAGAAAATATCTATATAAATCCATGGTATGCCCACACCTTGAATCCTGCATGCAGATGTGGTCGCCCCATCTCAAAAAAAGGTATATTGAATTGGAAAAGGTTAGAAAAGGACAACGAAAATGATTAGGGGTATGGAGCAGCTGCCATATCAGGAGAGATTAATAAGACTGGGACTTTTCAACTTGGAAAAGAGACAACCAAGCGGGATATAATAGAGGTCTATAGAATCATGACCGGTGTGGAGAAAGTAAATAAGGAAGTGTTATTTACTCCTTCTCATAATACAAGAACTAGGGGTCACAAGATGAATTAGTGGGCAGCAGGTTTAAAACAAATAAAAGGCAGTATTTTTCACACAATGCACAGTCAACTTGTGGGACTCCTTGCCTGAGGATGTGGTGAAGGCCAAGATCATAACAGGGTTCAAAAAAGAACTAGATAAATTCATGGAGGACAGGTCCATCAATGGCTATTAGCCAGGATGGGTAGGGATGGTGTCCCTAGCCTCTGTTTGCCAGAAGCTGAGAAAGGGCAATAAGGAATGGAGCACTTGATGATTACCTGTTATATTCATTCCCTCTGGTTCACCTGGCATTGGCCCCTGTCAGAAGACAGGATTCTGGGCTAAATGGACCTTTGGTCTGACCCAATATGACCATCGTTATGTTCTTATGTCCTTAATGTGAACAATCAATAAGGAATGTTGTCTCTAAAAATTGTAGAGAACACTGCAGAAATTATTCTTTGAGTGGAGTTCTTACTCGTCTCCTTTACTCAGGTAACGCTTTCCCACCACACCCACCTCCTGGAGGCTCAGTTGGGTGAGGGCTGAGGTCCAAGATGTGTCTTATAAAGAGGAGTAGATGCAAATTCAGTGCCTCGGCACTCTATAAAAATCGTGTGATATCTAGGTCTCTGCAGTGTGAGAAGGGAGGAGGGACAAATCCGGGTGTCTGTGAAGTTCCCATCAGAAACCCCTCCAGCGTCAGCAACATGAGACTGTGCCCCCCCCCTCGCTTTCTTTCTAGCGGGCTAGCGGCCCTTCGAGGTAATTGTATCCCCTTCCCCCCTACATGGACTGGAGACACCAGGGGATGTTGGACATTCCTACCCTGACCCAAAGCACAGTGACCTCAAGAGGAAACTTTCTGCTGTTTCCAATGGGCTTTGAACGAGGCCAGATGTCTGGTCACAGGTCTAGCTGGTAGAGACTGGAGGGGGAATCGAAACGTCTGGGGGATCTCTCCGCCTCTCCTGCAAAGCCTCTGGATTCACCTTTAGGATCTACTGTGTGAACTGGGTCCGTCAGGCGCCGGGGAAAGGACCAGAGTGGGTCTCAGAGATACACAATCCTGCTCATAATTCAGCAGCATATTACAGTGATGCGGTTAAAGGGCGATTCACCAGCTCCAGAGAGGAGTCCCGCAGCTCGGTGTATCTGCAAATGAACAGCCTGAGAGCAGAAGACACCGCCCGGTATTACTGTGTGAGAAGAGACACAGCGATCAGAAACCTCCTGCGGTTAGCACAAAAACCTCCAGTGCCCGCACTCACAGCCATAACAGACCAGATGACACAGAGAGGAACAGAGAGTGCAAAGTCCCCAGTCCTTTATCTGGGCTTCGGTCCTCTGCAAATTCACTGTGATGATGAAAGACCCATGGTTCCGACAGAACCGAGACCCCTCCTACATTCCCTAGTGATGCCACAAATGTGTTATTAACACTTATCTGTCCATCCTTCACCCTGATTTCCCAGCAAGCTAAGCTGGAGAAGACAGGCAGGAAGAATGAGCCATGGAACCAAGGTGGAACCTGAACTAGAATTTTTTCACTCTGTGATCTTGCCACAGTTTGCACACACCTAACGTAGGCTGAATTGTGCTTCTTGAACACACTGATTCATTTGCAAAGCCACTGGGGTTCTGGAATAGCCAATGCCACGTTCTAAAGGAGGGGGGAAATAGGGGCCACTAGTCCTAAATTCACAGGCAGACCGTGGGTATTCCCTGTACAGAATCGTGTGGATTCATCTGTATCCAAACTCCAAGTTTCTTGCTAATACCCATTCATTATAAAATACCCCTTGTGCAGATGTTGCCTGCCCAGAACTGGGCCTCGAGATGGCAAACAGGGGGTTCGTCGCCTGGTGTGCTTGGCACCAATAAAGACACCGAGGGGAGAAAGCAAGCCAAGTTTATTTCAGAGCTCTGAAATGGCACTAGGAGACCAGCATGTCTCAAATCCAGCGCAGCACATACATACATACATACAATTGGCCGAACCTGCGAATGTGGCAGGTAAACGAACCGTCCCGGCCCGCCAGGGTGCTTACCCTGGCGAGCCGTGTACCAAAGGTTGCCGATCCCTGTTGTAGGGATAAAGCCTTTGTCTGCAGCCATGTTGTCAGGCCTAAAGCCTGCGGCCTTCGTCTGCAGCCAGATTAACAGAGCAGCAGCCATTAGCGGAGAAGCAGGAAGTCACATCCTCACATTCCATCTACATTCCATTAAAGCAATGTCAGATCCGGCTGGTAAGGAGGAGACCCCGTCCGAACGGCTCCACTAGCACCAGATACACAAACACATCTTAAGATGGTTAAAGGAAATTTAGTTTGACAGCATCTGTCTGTCAAGAAATCACTTATCAATAGTTGTGGTTGTGAAATCCTCATTTCTTTATTGTTTTGTCATTATGGTCCCCAGTTCCCTATTGTTATCTGTATGATCTGTCTGGTTCTTTAATTATTTATCTGTTGTATAATTAATTTTGCTAGGTGTAAGTTAATTAGGGTAGTGGGTTATAATTGGTTAGAGAATTATGTTACAATATGTTAAGATTTGTTAGATAGATTTCAGTAAAATGATTGGTTGAGGTCTAGCTAAGCAGGACTCAAGTTTCACTATATAAACTGGGGTCCAAGCAGGAGACTGGCTGGGAAGAGAAGAAGAAGAAGAAGGAAAGACCTGGAAGAAGAAGATCTCACCCCCAAGACTCAGCCTGAGATCAGAGCTGTTAAGAATCCGCTGCACAACCATGAAGTGCAGCAACTAGGGCCAAGATGAGACCAGCCTGGCCTGGCCAACAGGGAAAGTCCACCTGCGTGATCAGGGTTGGTGAGCATGGCATTGTGTGCTTAATGTGTATTCTGACTGGTAATTGTTAATAAATAGAGGATCAGGAAATTACTGTGTAAGGCTCTATCACGGGTAAAAGGTCCTGCACACCTGCAGAAGTAGTAGGGACCCAGAGCCCTATGTATTGGGAAAGGGTGTGGGTGCTTACATTGACCAGGTTAGTTACCCAATCCGTAGGGGACAGGGTGTATGGGTGGCTCTGAGCCCTACGGACTGGGAAAAGGTGGGGTGCAGGTAACAATACTATAAAATTAAACATTTTTCTCTTTGTCTGTCTTCTCTCATCTTAACATAGGTCGTGTTTTCCTATGTGGTTCTAACTCTCTCAAATTGTGGTGCCCTGCTTGGAATTCTTACATGGGACTTTCCTGGCAGAACATGCTGAGTACCAAACTCTGAAAATGAAGCCCCTTCTAAGGCGTCTCAGACAAAGCAAACACAATTTGACACAATTAAAATAGCTATTTTTGAAAATCTTGGCCTATGTGCAGTGTAGGGAAATTGGTCTTACGAAGATAGTGGCCCCCAAGTTCTCTGGTAAGGACAATGTTGACTCTGGGATCAAGTACCAGGCAGCATATTGAGGATAAAGTCACACAGCCTTTGCCAGACTCTCTGGAACTGTCGCTCTGATCTCACGATTTCACGTCGATTAGGAGCTGGGTTTCTCAGCCCCTTACAGCAGGATATGCAAATAAGGTTACTTGGCTCCCTGCTTAAACCTGCCATTCCCCAGACCCTGCAGCTCTGGCACGGAGAAGCCAGAGCCTTGTGGTTCCGGCAGTGAAAGAGTTAACCCCCGAGAACCCCCGATACAGGCAGAGAAATGAGGTTTTGGTTCCATCACCTCCACACTCTCGCAGCGCTCAGAGATTTTCTCCCCCAAAATAGCAGACTCCTGAGATTTCTCCTCAGCTCGGTCAGAATCTCCCAACTCATAACGTGCCTTGAATTGCAGGTGCCCGGGTGCAGGTGCAGCCTGTGGAGTCCGGAGGGATGTGAAAAAACCCGAAGACTCTCTCCACCTCTCCTGCAAAGCCTCCGAGTTCATCTTCCGCAGGTCCTAACTGGGATGGGTCCCCTGGGAGGGGGATCGGAATGGGTCTGCACCATGGACAGCTCTGGAAGCCTCACATATTTCACCGATTCAGTGAAAAGATGATTTACTATCTCCAGGGACAAACACGGAGACCTGCTGTATTCGCACAGGAGCAGCTTGAGACATGAGGACGCCGCCTGGTATTACTGCGAGAGATTCACTGTAGTGGAAGGTCAGAGAAAAATCTTCCCTCAGAGTGGGCATGGGATGGGTGGCGAGTTCTATGGGCCCATGGTGCCTGGGCACCAGGAATATTCCTGGCCTGGGGCTTGGCTCCAGCACTGGCTGAGGCTGGGTCTCTCCCTCAGCCGCAACTTCCATGTCACAGTAAGTGTAAGGTTCACGGAATTATTATTAGAGCCAGGGTAACAGTTAGGCTGTTGGATTAAATCAGAATTTTGGGAGGGTGGTGATAAATGAAAGGGGGGGGGGTAGCTCCCTTTTATGGACACTAGCCAGACAGTGAGCTATAAAATCCTTTTAGTAGTTGTTCTCCACTCTCCCTGACTAGGTAAAAGGAAGGCAGTGGGCACCTGACCAAAAGAGCCAATGGCAAGGCTAGAACGTTTTAAAACTGGGGAAAAAAACTTCCCTTTTGTCTGTTGTTCTCTAGAGAGGGGGGACAGAGCAGCGATGCTGTAAGAGCTTTGGGCCAGGTATGAAAAGTCATCAGATCATACCTAGAAACTACTCATTTGAAACCCCAGATATGTAAGAAGATCAGGAAATGTTTAGGAAGATGCAATTAGGTTTATCTCTTTCTATTTTTATATGGCTTGTGGATTCATCTGTGCTAACCCCCAGGTGCTTTTGCTTTGCTTGTAACCTCTAAGCTGGACTTCAAGAATCTATCTTGATGCTTAATCCTTGTAGTGGTTTTATTAAACATAGCAAAAAGCCTAAGGTCCAGATGTATTGTCTTTCTTTTGTTTTTAAGAAAAGTTACCTTTTTTAAGAACAGGATTGAATTATTGTGTCCCTAAGAAGTTTGTGCACATGGTGTTTAATTAGCTGTTGGCAACAGCTGATTTCCTTTGTTTTTCTTTCTCGGCTCTTCTCTAGAGGGCGGGTGAAAGGGCTGGAGGGTACCCCACAGGAAGGAATTTCCAAGTGCGCATTTCTGGGGGTTCTCAAAAGGGAGATTTTGCACTTGGGGGATGGCAGCATCTACCCATCCAAGGTCAAAGAAAAGCTGTGACTTTGGGAGTTAAATACAAGTCTGGAGTGGCCAGTATTAATTTTTAAAATCCTTGCGGGCCCCACCTTCCGCACTCGAAGTGCCAGAGGGGGGAATCAGAGTAATAATTAGCATTTCAGGTAAGGGTAAATAGTCTGTCTATGGATTAGAGTTCGAGTCCAGATTTGATAAGAGGCTACATTTATGGTTAGGTTCTTGGTCAGATTTGAAGTAAAAATTGGAAAATTTTATCTTCTTTTAGGAATAGCGGATGAGGAATCACTTTATCTTGCCTAAGTAGAAGTTTTTCACTGTTTGAAAATCTAACTTCAGTGGAGTGACCAGTGTTTAAGAGCTGAGGGCGGGAGAGCAGAAAGCAGCAATAGAGAGCAGAGCCCTGCCTCCCTCACTCCAACCGCTCCTCTCCTTGCAATTCCTGAGGGAACTCCAGGGAGTGAAGAAAACCGCGATTGTCCCGTGTGGTGAAAGCTACCAGGGAATATTTCCCACCAAACAGAGCCCAGGTCAGTGGAGCGCCGCTTCTGGGAAAGAGGCTGGGCCGGGGCTTCAGTCCCTGCTAATTCCCAGTGCCCAGGGCGTTATTGTGTCTGCAGGGGCGTCTCGGCCCAATGAGCCCTGTGACCAGTCTCATCAAATCCATTGTTTCAAACAAAACCCTCAGCACAGCTAGTGGAAAAATTAAGTAACAAGATGGATTTTGGAGTCACATGGGCAAGTCACATGTCCATGCACGATTTTGCTTAGTCACAGCAGAAGCCATTACCTATACCCCGGACAGAACGTTCTCAGGAAAGTCCATTCAGGGTAGATGGGCGTCTCCCAGGGTCCATTGTGAGGTAAGTGTTCCTTGATGAGTCACTTAATTTGAATAGTCCCTTCAAGATGTGCAGGCTAAATACCTTGTGGGTGCTACCCAGGAACAAACATTTGAAATCCCGGTATAGAGCCAATACTCATAACTTCAGATACAACAATGATACATGCATCCAGATAGCATCAGCATGACCAGCAAATCATAACTTTTCTATCTACACTTTACTTGACACACTTTGTATAAGATTTGTTGCAATTATATAACAGTGGTAGCAACAATGATCTACATCAGGGATCGGCAACCTTTGGCACGTGGCTGACCAGAGTAAGCACCCTGGTGGGCCGAACTGGTTTGTTTACCTGCTGCGTCCACAGGTTCGGCCGATCGTGGCTCTCACTGGCCACGGTTCACCGCTCCAGGCCAATGGGGGCTGCAGGAAGTGGCGGCCAGCACATCCCTCGGCCATCACCAATTCCCACGGACCCCATTGGCCTGGAGCGCCGAACCGTGGTAAGTGGGAGCCACAATCGTCCGAACCTGTGGACGCAGCAGGTAATCAAAGCGACCCGCCCCTCCAGGGTGCTTACCCTTGTGAGCCACGTGCCAAAGGCTGCCGATCCCTGATCTACATGGTCATATTTTAATCAGATAATGTCACAGGTGTGAAAAAGCTCAGAGACTCCGTCTCTCCTGCAAAGAATCCGTGTCCTGGCTGGGCTGGGGCCATCAACTGCCCAGAAGGGATCGGAATGTATCTCCGCCATAGACAGCTCTGGCAGTGCCACGTATTTCACCGATTCAGTGAAAGGTGATTGACCATCTCCAGGGACAACTTCACAGACCTGCTGCACACACACATCAAGGGCTTGCGAAGCCAGGACACGGCTCGGTATCACTGCGGCCAGGGGCGGCTCTAGCTTTTTTGCCACCCCAAGCACAGCAGGCAGGCTGCCTTCAGCGACATGCCTGCGGGAGGTCCCTGGTCCTGCGGCTTCCTGCAGGCATGCTGCCGAAGGCGGCCTGACTGCTGTCCCCACAGCGACCGGCAGGGTGCCCCCCGTGGCTTGCTGCCCCAGGTACACACTTGGAGCACCGGTGCCTGGAGCCGCTGCTGACTGTAAGAGACTCACTGTAGTGGAAGCTCAGAAAAAACCTTCCCTCGGAGTCGATGTTCTCCTGGTTTGGTCACTCAAGGTCTGTCAAAGGACGGGCAGTGCAGTAGGAGTGGGAATGGGAACAGGAGTGGGAATGGGATCGCCTCTACGAATCTGGATCTTTAATAATCATCTGCCTTCAGAGCTGCCTGCATCCTCGCCTACGGGAAGACTCCCAGACACACCGCGCTCGCCAGCCCAGGGAGACTTAACTCTCCAGTGAGTGTCCCAGCCCTGTGCAACCCTGTGACCCGACCCCTCCCCAGTCACTGACCAGTACCGGGTTTACCATGGTGCCACTGGTGCCATGGCACTGGGCCCAGACTCCAAAGGGGCCCTGGCCCGGCCCACTCGGCTTGCACTGCAGTAAGGCCCCCACCAGCTCTTCTCGGCCCCCCGCCCACTGCTCTCCCCTGCGGGGGCAGAAGCTTGGTCCTGCTGGCTCCTGGGGCTCCTCCTGCACCCACCGCCAGCCAAACTTCCCCCTCCCCCACCTCTTCCCCCGGGCGTGCCGTGTTCCCGCCCCTCCCCCTCCCAGCGCCTCCCCTGCTGCCGAACAGCTGTTTGCTGGTGCAAAGGAGGGGGAGGAGCGGGACCGCAGTGTGCTTGGGGGAGGAGGTGGAGAAGAGGCGGGGGCAGGGACTTGGGGAAGGGGGTGGAATCAGGGGAGGGCAGAGCAAAGGTGGGGCCCTGCAGTCCCCCTGAACATACCCCTCCACCCAGCCCCCTGCCATGAGACACTAAGGGCAGGGGGCTGGGAGTACCCCCACGACCCCAGCCCACACCCCCAGCCCCCTGCCCTGACTCCTGCACCCCCTCACAACTCCAACCACACCTTGAGCACCAAACGAGAGCTTCTGCACCCCCCCACACAGTCCCACCTGCATCCCTTGCACCAAATGGGAGCTCCCCAGGTAAGTGCTCCACACCCCAAACTCCTGCCCCTACCCTGAGCCCCCTCCTGATCCTAACTACTGGCCAGGCCCTGCAGCCCAACCCCCAGGCTGCTCCTGCACCCTAACTTCCTCCCAGACCCTGCACCCCCAGCCCTGAGCCCCATCCCCCACCCTAAGCCCTGGCCAGACCTCTCACCCCAATGTTTTTTTTTTTTTAATTTTTTTATAAAGCTCTTATCCAAAGCACTTTACAGTAGTTAGCTAACTGTACTTGTTCCCATAATACAAGAACTAGGGGTCACCAAATGAAATTAATAGGCAGCAGGTTTAAAACAAATACAAGGAAGTTCTTCTTCACACAGCGCACAGTCAACTTGTGGAACTCCTTGCCTGAGGAGGTTGTGAAGGCTAGGACTGTAACAATGTTTAAAAGAGAACTGGATAAATTCATGGTGGTGAAGTCCATTAATGACTATTAGCCAGGATGGGTAAGGAATGGTGTCTCTAGCCCCCCGCAAATCCTGGCGAAGTGGAGAGTCATGTCCACTTCAGGGGTTTCAGGGTTGGGCCTGTGGACAGAGCATACACCATTTAGCTGCTGTGGCAACACCAAAGGGTGAGAGTCTGTTAAACCCTTCATTAGTTCAAAGCTTTTCCCATATTTTTTTTCCTCTAGGAACCAGTCTTGCGCCTACCCCAGACCAAGATGTGAGATCATAAGAACGGCCAGACTGGGTCAGACCAAAGGTCCATCTAGCTCAGTGTCCTGTCTTCCAACAGAGGTCAATGCCAGGAGCTTCAGAGGGAATGACCAGACCCGGGCACTCATCCTTGTGAGTCACTGGGAGGAGTTTTATCTGTTATAAGGAGGGGGATATGCAAATAAGGATGAGAGTTTCCTGTTTAAATCTCTCTCTGCCGAGTCTGCACCCTGAGACAATCTGCAGCCCACTGGGTCTGTGCAGTTTCCAACTGACCCACCAGAGACCTTTCCCCTCCCACACCAGGGAAAATGCCTCTTTGGCTTCACTTCGTTTTCCTTGCAGCCGCTTTGGAAGGTATTTTCTCCCCCTGTGTGAGTAGGGGAGTCAGAGGAATGGATAGTTGGCAATTCACACTGACATGATTTTAACACGCGTTTATTCCCAGGTGTCCTGTCACAAGTCCAGCTGCTGGAGTCCGGCGGGGATGTGAAAAAGCCCGGAGACTCCCTCAGACTGACCTGTACCACCTCAGGGTTCAACATAGACAGCTACTGGATGAGCTGGGTCCGCCAGGCTCCCGGGCAGGGGCTGGAGTGGGTATCAGCAATTAATGGAGCAACTACGCAGTATGGAAATTCTGTGAAAGGGCGATTCACCACCTCTACAGACAGCTCCAAGAAGCTGATATACCTGCAAATGACCGGCCTGAAGCCCGAGGACACCGCCCGCTATTACTGTGCCAGAGACACAGTGAGGGGAAGCCAGTCTGAGCTCAGACAAAAACCTTCCCCTGCAGTAATCAGAGAAGCCCTTTGGTGTTGGGGGCGCCCAAGGCCTGTCAGTGAAAATGAGATCAGTGTTGGGAAAGGGACTGGCAGCAACAAACCCTTTTATTGTTATTATCATTCCTCTTCTTTGATTTTACGCAAGGTGAAGGAATTGATACAAGTTCCCACAAAGGACAGAACATTCTTAGTTGGGTCCCTTCCTCTTTCTTTCCTCTGCAGGGGACAAATGCTGAGCCCCCACACAACCTGCCGGGGAGTCACAGATCCATAGACATAAAGGCCGGAGCGGAGCAGGATGAGAAACTAGTCTGAGCTCCTGCATAATACAGGCCATAGATCCTCACCCTGGTCATTCCGGTTCCGTCTAGCGCCCTCTTGAATTCACCGGGCTGGGATTCCACTCGGTATCACCCTGTCAGTGACACATTCCCGCAGAAGGGCCAGGATCGCTCAGCATTTCGCACTAGAACCCACCAAGTTTCTTTGTGTGTTTCCTTTGTTTTCTGCTTCTTTGTCTGATTAGTTGAATTATTTTCCACCTATGGTGGGTTTTCTGGCACAAGGAGCATTTTCCTAGGAGAAAAAAAATACCCTGGGTTAAATGAATAAATAACTAACCCCTCCAAAATATTCATTTCTGGTTTTAATAACAAAAACAGGGGTCAGTGATAGAAAGAGAGGGCGGCTGCAGAGTCCGCTTCTCCTGTCCACCACCAGGGGGCAGCAATGATCAAACCCCACAGCACAGCCTTCGTTTGACTCGCTCCTTCCGTTGTTGTCTTTTAATACAAGAATTGTGTTGGTTTGAAAACAATCTCTATTCTATCAAGTGAAAGCAAAAAGAGCCCTGCAAAACAACAGACAGTTATGTTAAAGCCCCATATCACCTCCTAGCATTACAAGCACTGCAATCCGGAGCATAGCAACAAATATTAGTGGCTTTCAGCTTCAAATTGCTGCCTCAAGGCATCCCTGATCCTTATGGCCCCGCGCTGTGCCCCTCTAATAGCCCTGGTCTCTGGCTGTTCAAACTCTGCCTCTGGGCACTGACCCTCAGCGGTCCAGCCCTGAGTGAAGCTTTCACCCTTCCCTTCACAGATATTATGGAGTGTACAGCACGCAGCTGTAAGCACAGGGATATTGTCATCGGCCAGGTCTAGCTTCCCATACAGGCATCGCCAGTGGGCTTTTAAATGGCCAAATACACACTCCACAGTCATTCTGCACTGCTCAGCCTATTGTTGAACCATGTATGGCATCATAAGCCAGGGTATTAAGGGGTAGGCGGGGTCTCCCAGGATCACAATGGACATTTCAACTTTCCCTATGGTGATCTTCTGGTCCGGGCAGAAAATCCCTGCTTGCAGCTTCCTGAATAGGCCGGTGTTCTGAAAGATGCATGTATCAAGCACCTTTCCGGATCAGCCTGCGTTAATGTCTGTGAAATGCCCATGGTGATCCACATGTGCCTGGAGAACTATTGAGAAATTCCCCTTTGCGATTAATATACTCAGTGGCTAGGGGGTCTGGTGCCAGAATTAGAAAATGTGTGCCATCTATTGCCCCTCCGCAGTTAAGGAAACCCATTTGTGCAAAGCCAGCCACAATGTCACGCACGTTGCCCAGAGTCATGGTCTTTTGGAGCCAGGATGCGATTAATGGCCCTGCACACTTCAATGAACACGACTCCAACAATTGACTTTCCCATTCCAAACTGGTTCGCGACTGATTGGTAGCAATCTGGAGTAGCCTGCTTCCAGAGTGTTATCACCATGCGCTTCTCCAGCAACAGGGCGGCTCTCATTCTTGTGTCGTTGTGCCACAGGACTGCGGTGAGCTCATCATGCAGTCCCATGAATGTGGCTTTCTTCATACAAAAGTTCTGCAGCCACCCGCTCATCATCCCAGACATGCATGACAATGTGTTCCTACCACTCGGTGCTTGTTTCCCGAACCCAAAAGCGGCGTTCCACTGTGGTCAGCATGTCCGTGAATACCACAAGCAATCTAGTGTCGTAGCTACTACGCGTAGCAAGATCAATGTCACACTCCTCTTGTCTTTGTAGTTTAAGGAATAACTGCACTGCCACTCGTGACGTGTACGTGTTAGTGAGAGTGAGCAGCATACTGGTCAGTTCGGGATCCATTCCTGTGGCCCAGAAGAGGCAGAGCGCGCAGTACACAAACCGTTGACAGGTGGTGCTAATTGCGGACAGAAGTGCAGGAATTGCTGGGATGCGAAGCAATGTATCACGGGGCATTGGGACTGGACCCAGGATGCTCCGCGACCCCCTCACACCTTCCCACAAGTCTTAGCGGCAGAAGAGAAAGAGACGCTCTGTGGGATAGCTGCCCAGAATGCACCGCTCCGAACACCACTGCAAGTGCTGCAAGTGTGAACACGCTATTGCACAGGCAGCTGTCAGTGTGAACATACAACAGTGGTTTTCCTTCGGCGCTCTCTGAGTGGTGCTGTAACTGCTGGTGCTGTAATTTTGCCAGTGTAGACGTGCCCTTAGTGCATAACACAAATGGCTTATCAAAATCATGTTTGACTAAAACAGGATGTTTCTTTGTAAGGTTCATTATGGAAGTAACAAGGTGATTGAATTTCTTTACAAACCCCAGGTAAAACTTGGTTAGACCAATAGAGGATTCGATCTGCTCTTGCACCATAATTCTTATATGTCTCATGTGATCTTGCCATAAGCTAATGAAAATAGCTAATTTATTTATACAAGTTCTGGCTAATGTTTGGAACCCAATTAATATCAAGTCAATGTAGATATTAATGTTCCCCATAGTGTAGGAATCTTGGCATTTAGCCATGAAACCAAGATGGTAATGTGCCTCAGTTTCCCTTTTCATACAGCACATTAGGTCTGCAATGTCTTTTCTCCTGTGTACAGTTTCAAGACTAGTTCCAGGCACTAACTCTGAAATATCAGTATCACAAGGTCTTTTAACATAAAGTGTTCTCTTATGTATCACTCCCAACATGTTCAGGGGTTTTTCCAAAAGATTAGGCACATTGTACATTTTACAGTGTTTGGTATCAGCAATACATTAGTCACAAGAGTTAACATTAGCATTAATATTAGCATTAAATTCATTACCAGTGTACATTTCTAATCATTTTTGTCATGCCACGCCTTTGGCTCAGTACCATTGGGGTTTTGGCATTTTGGGGTTAACAGGTGGTTTTTATTTGCCAGGTTTAGTCTTTCCCTTCCTCCCTGTTCTGGGGGGGTCAAAATCTGAGCTCTTTTGTTTAACAGAATCCATTGGCTGGCTGGGTGTGTCCTCTTTGCTAATGGCTATGGGCAAGTCTTTCTCCCCCCATGTCTGTCAGGCAATTTGCATCAACACAGACACTAGCTTGTTGACTAGTTTTCAGATTCTTTCAGATACCAATTCCAAGACTGGACTCTGTCTTAAAGAGATATTGTCCATTTTTTCATTAGCATGTTAGACCCAAGGTTCTTTTTTCTTTCCATCACCAACCTCTGTTTCCACATGGAGTCAGATGTTAAGTCCACTAAGAGACTATAAGACATATCCCAAGCATTTAGAGATGAGAGTTTGCCTACCATCCCCTGTGTTCTCACGAGATTAACTGCACAGCTGTCCTGATCTGCAGACTCAGCTATGCAGGCTTCTCTCTGAACCTCAGACACAGACTGTTCACTCAAAGAGTCAACATGGTGACATTCCGGTTCCAACAACAGTGTTTCCCCAACAGGCTGGCCAAGCTCAGCATCTTGGTTATGGGGCTGGTCAGACTCCTTAACCATTTTTATTCCATCTGAGACCTTTTAGGCTCTCCACACTGGATTTTTCTAAAGCAAGGTTGTGGATCCATACACATCTGAAAACTACAATACCCACCCGGGGAACTGCGGAAACAGATTGCAGAGCAAGACGGGTACCCAGAAATCACCAACTACCGGAGAGGCCCAACAAGGAAAATACCAGAACACCACTGGCCATAACGAACAGCCCCCCAGCTAAAACCTCTCCAGCACATCATCACTGATCTGCAACCTCTCCAGGCAGAACCCCAAGGTCAGGAACGTGTCACTCTGGCTCCATTTCCTTCTGATTGCAACTGTTTCCCCAGTATATTGTTTTCTTGAAGACACTGGGGAGCCTCCAGGTTTTGTATCAATCTCACTGGGAGCCTGGTCTGCAGGGATCTCATTGTGTCTTTGTTTGCAGGTGTCCAATCCCAGGTGCTGGTGGAGTCCGGAGGGGGTATGAAAAAGCCCGGAGACTCTCTCCACCTCTCCTGTAAAGCCTCCGGGTTCACCCTCAGCAGCTACTGGATGAGCTGGGTCAGACAGGCTCCTGGGAAGGGACTGGAGTGCATAGTGGAAATACACCCAACTTCAACTACCATCAACTATGCACAGCCCTGCAAGGGATGCTTCACCATCTCCAGGGACAACCCCAACAACCTGCTGTTTCTGCAAATGACCGAGGACACCGCCTGGTATTACTGTGTGGGAGACACAGTGAGGGGAAGCCGGACTGAGCTCAGACAAAAACCTGCCCTGTCACTTTCAGAAACAGGTCGCTGCTGGAGAGGAACTGGGGCTCAAGCACCAAAATCTGAAGAGGAGTAAAAGGAGAAAACAGGGGAATCTGCCAATCCTGTCCTGCCACCTCCACTTCCCTGTTCCCGGGAATTTACGCAACTTAGACGTTCACACTCATACAAGAAGGCATGTGGGAGGGGGGCTTTCCCACCCCATCCCCCTGCCGCTTACACCCTGGGGGGTACCCTCTCCATCCACCCTATCCCACCCCACTGAGTCCAGCACCCCCACATTCCCGGCATGCTGGGACTGATACGACATAAATTATATTCGACAAACAAATGTTTGGGAGAGGCAACATCTGTTTGTTCTGAGATGGCCCAGGGCTTCGACTAGTGGGGCCTGAAACGGGGCTCCCAGGCCCAACCACAACAATAAGAATAATTTATTATTAATTATTTATTATTATTGACGGTAATATTATAACTGAATAGCAGTGATTCAGGACTCCGAGTTTTATTGCAGTTACTAGTATGCCCCACATTGAGGTAATACATTAGCCCCTCACAATTTTTAATGTAGTTGCTTTCACAACACCTCTGTTAGAGAGGGAAATGCTGCTGTCCCCTTGTTAGAGATGAGGAGCTGTCGAGAACGATTATATAAAATATTAGCTGGTATTGTTTGAGAATGCGCCAAAGATGATGATGAGGAGGAGGATGAAGATCATGATGGTTATGATTGAAAGGTGGCCTAGAAGCGCTTGGCTGTCATCACCAGGACTGCAGCTTCCTTTCTTCCTCTCTCTCTTTTATGCTACAATCCCTCACCCGCTTTGTTCTCTCTTTCTGCTCTGACAGCCCCTTTCCGGAGCAGTTCAGGACCAGGTTCCAATTGTGCAGGACTCCACACAAACACATGGGAACTGATCCGATGTCGATCCAAGCCACTAACAAAAATCCCTTTGGGTTTCAGTGGGATTTGGGTTGGAACGCTACACACATTGACACATATCTCCCCTTCTCTCGGAACCGGAGGGCAAGAAGTGAGATCACCCAGGGAAGGAGTTTGTGTGTCTTATAAGGGGTGGGATATGCAAATCAGGGTGACAGTTTCCTGTTTAAATCTGTCTCTATCTCTGCCCAGACTTCACCTGGAGAGACAATCTGCAGCCCCCTGTGTCCGGGCAGTTACCAGCAAATCGCCTGAGAACTTTCCGCTCCGACAACTGGGAAAATGAGACTTTGGCTCCATTTAGTGTTTGTTGCAGTGGCTTTGGAAGGTATTTTCTCTCCTCACACCCATGATCGGGGGGCGGGGGAGGTAACTGTCTATTGTTGATCTGAATATCAACGCGATGTATAATATCTTTCTATTCCCAGGTGTCCAGTCCCAGGTCCAGCTGGTGGAGTCCGGAGGGGATGTGAAAAAGCCCGGAGACTCTCTCCGCCTCTCCTGCAAAGCCTCCGGGTTCACCTTCAGCAGCTACTACATGAGCTGGTTCCGTCAGGCTCCCGGGAAGGGGCTGGAGTGGGTCTCACACATTTACACTTGTGACGTTGTGCAGTCTATATGGTTTTATAAAAATATAAGTGAATATAATGTAACTGGGATATGCTTCATGCAAAAGGTCTCTTGTAAGGTATCATTACAAAGCTCATAATCTACTGAGTGTGATCATCCTATTTGTAGAAATGTACCACTCTTGTATCTAAAACTAAAAATATAAAACATAACTCTGAGGGCCTATTGTAATGATGTAAAGTGTGGGCCATTGAGGATGGTTTGGAATCTTGATGACTCCCATTGTCTGCAGATGGCTGTGTTTACCTGTGAGTCTTCCTGTATATGTGTGTGCTGGCAAGTGAGTAATGAAGTCTTGCAGTGACATGTGATCATGTCACCTGAACTGGAATCCAGCTTTAACCTGGTGCTTTTCCAGTGAGGGGGGGTGGAAACCCAGAGGGACAAAGGGTTCCTGCCTTATGCAAATGAGATATAAAGGGATGGAACAGAACAAAAGAGGAGGAGCCATCATGAAGAATCCCCTAGCTATCACCTGAGCTGCAACAAGAGCTGTACCAGGGGAAAGAATTGTGCCCAGGCCTGGAAGGTGTCCAGTCTGAGATAAAACTTACTGAAGCATCTCTGAGGGTGAGATTATCTGTATTCAGTTTGATTAGACATAGATTTGCGCATTTTATTTTATTTTGCTTGGTGACTTACTTTGTTCTGTCTGTTACTACTTGGAACCATTTAAATCCTATTTTCTGTATTTAATAAAATCACTTTTTATTTAGTAATTTACTCAGAGTATGTATTAATACCTGGGGGAGCAAACAACTGTGCATATCTCTCTATCAGTGTTATAGAGGGCGAACAATTTCTGGGTTTGCCCTGCATAAGCTTTATGCAGTGTAAAACGGGTTTATTTGGGTTTAGACCCCGTTGGGAGTTGGGAATCTGAGTGCTAAAGAGAAGCACACTTCTGTGAGCTGTTTTCAGGTAAACTTGCAGCTTTGGGACAAGTTATTCAGACCCTGGGTCTGTGTTGGAGCCAGACGGGAGTGTCTGGCTCAGCAAGACACGGTGCTGGAGTCCTGAGTTGGCAGGGAAAACAGGAGCAGGGGTAGTCTTTGCACATCTGGTGGCAGCTCCCAAGGGGGTTTCTGTGATCCAACCCATCACAACACCGATGGGAGCCAACAATTTTACGCAGACTCAGTGAAAGGACGATTCACCATCTACAGAGACAACCCCAACCACCTGCTGTATCTGCAAATGACCGGCCTGAAGCCCGAGGACACCGCCCGGTATCACTGTGCAGGACACACAGTGAGGGGAAGCCGGGCTGAGCTCAGACTAAAACCTGCCCTCGCTGGCTAAGGACAAACTCTCCACTGGGGGCGCTGGAGTTCTACAGCTCGCAGCGACGGAGAGAGAGTGAGCGAGAAAACTCCTGTCCTCAGCTGCCTGTCTGTGTGTAGTGGGGCAGCTGCCCCACTCCTTGTGAATTTAGGCTGCAGCAGGCCAGTGGGCCTGCGCAGACAGGGAGCCAATTAGAGAAGGGCTTATTGGGAGCCAATCAGGGCCCGGATTGGAGGTAGCCAATCAGGGCCAGGCTGAGCCCTATAAGAAGGCTTCTCTGAGAGAAGAGATTCAGCCTTTCCCAGGCCTTTGACAGGGAAGGTCTGTCTCCAAGTGGGAGACTAGCACCTGGGACAGCGCAGTGCTGGGCAGCCCCGCGGGAGCAGAAGGAAACTCCAGCCCGGTGTCTGTCAGGCTGCAGACCCTGAGGGGAAGGGCCTAGCCGGAGCGAGGGACCGAAGGGGAAGTGGCCCAGGGACGTGGACAGATGGAGGGAGAGAAGGAGGGCAGAACGGCTGCCACTATAGGGTCCCTGGGTTGGGACCCAGAGTAGTGGGCGGGCCTGGGTCCCCCCCTTCCCGCCTTGCAGTACACCCAGCCATCGGCCTTAGGGAGCGGCCATTATAGACCATGCCCGGTTCCTGACAAGAGGGATTAGACCTTGGGGTGTGTGGTTGTACATGGTGGCTGGGGCACCAAGGGATACTGATCAACTCTCCCCTCCGCCTTGGAAGGGGGTGTGGATGGACTAAGGGGCACTGCCGGAGAGCAGTGGTCCTCTTGAGGACGCTGCGAGTTGGGAGCAATGCAGGTCCACACGTCAACCAAGGGCAAGACAATGGACGGGACACCATCAGGAGGGGGCGCTCCACTGGACTGAGCTAATTCCCGAGACAACCAGTAGGAGGCGCCAGGTGGTGAGACCCAACATTGTTACACTGTCACTCTCACACACAAATGCAGACACTGACTAACCGCACTGTTAGAAAAGGGTCAGCCCACAACTTTCCCTTCTCCTCTAATACACTCTGTGCCCCTCACTCCACTGCTCCCTGCCTTTCCTCACCCCCCTGCACCTCCCAATAGCCCAGGCTGAGAGAACCAACGTTAAAGTAAATGAAAACATGTTATTTAACCCCCCCCCCAACAGCCAGGCCGAGGGTTTCCAAGCTGTCTTTAGCTTCCATCCTGTGTGTGTGTGTGTCTCTCTCTCTCTCACACACACACACACACAGATGCACACACACACACACACACAGATGCAGACACTGACTAACCGCACTGTTAGAAGAGACCAGCCCACAACTTTCCCTTTCCCCTAATACACTCTGTGCCCCTGACTCCATCCCTCCCTGCCTTTCCTCACCCCCCTCCACCTCCCAATATCCCAGGCTGAGAGAACCGACAGGAAAGTGTATGAACACACGGTATTTTAAACCCCTTTTTAACAGCCAGGCTGAGGTTTTGCTAAGCTGCCGAATCCATATGGACACCTCATTCCTATCATAGAGTTTTACAGACCCTCAGCCTGGGCAGACAGGTTTGAATTCTGGACGGAGCCTAGGAGCGCTGGACACCCACCTGCCAGGGGCTTTCAATGTGTGTTCAGGGCTAGATCCACAAAGGGAATTCAGCACCTAACTGCCGCCTTATGTGCCCAAATCGGACATGCCACCAAGATCCTCAAAGCCTGCACCCTGTAGGCACCGAAATCCCCTAGGTGTCTAGCTGGTAATATGTACTGGGCCAGAGAGAGGAAGAAAGTGAGTCACTCTACAGCCCAGGGGTTAGGACACTCTCTGGGATTCAGGAGGAGACTCAAGTCCCTAATTACTTATAGCAAGTGCAACAGCCTTGCAACAGCCATGTCCCCTTGTGAGCTTCGCCCTTAATGTATCATTCCTAGACACCCCGCCCTGCACACACACAATTCCATCTTAAATAACTACACTCACACCCCAGAAACCACACACCAAAGGAAAAGAAATAGAGAGAGCAGCATTCCAGGAGAGAAATAAATCCGAGTTTCCTATTGTGGTTTGCAGTGAGTAGGGAACAGACAGTGATACCCTTATGTTGACTAGTGAATACACTAGTGAATAACCCGTCTGGTGGAAGCCAATATTAGTGGGTGTTGAGGTATTTCTCTATGATTCATTAACCTGGGACAAATCCTTGTTCCGGCCTCATATAGCCCATGGCGCTACTCAGAGACCTAGTGAGCTACTGTCTGCCCTAAAAACCCTTGAATAGCCCAGCCCCAGCTCTCAGATTTTACAAACCAACCTCTGCAAACGTTCGCCCACCGCTTACGGGAACTGGGCCTGGCACCTGAGCACACTGCCTCCAACCCGGAAAATAATTGTCACAGCGTGACTGAGCACCATGGCGCCTCTGGGGCTACGACTTTCACAGCAGAGGGGATCCTGACCCCAAATCCCCACTAATTTTATGTTGCTGGTAGAATAATAATAAATAATGATTCTGTCTCTTAGTGCAGCATTGACAGAGTTTAATGTACTGTCTCCCATTCTTCTGGTAACGGAAGGAAGAAGATTAAGAAGATGTTTTCAGCGCTTAGTAATACATTCTGCAGTGGTATTCAATTAAAGACAGCCCTACACTCCAAGCCCAACTCCCTTCAGCTCCTTTGACTATTCGGGCTTGTCTATACTTACCATGCTGGTTCGGCGGCAGGCAATCGAACTTCTGGGTTCGATTTATCGCGTCTTGTCTGGACGCGATAAATCGAACTCAGAAGTGCTCCCCGTCGACTCCGGTAATCCTGCTCGCCGCGAGGAGTACGCGGAGTCGACGGGGGAGCCTGCCTGCCGGGTCTGGATGGTGGTAAGTTCGAACTAAGGTACGTCGACTTCAGCTACGTTATTCACGTAGCTGAAGTTGCGTACCTTAGTTCGATTTGGGGGTTTAGTGTAGACCAAGCCTTCTAGAAGTATCCCCGTATTGCTCAAAGACATCCCATCTGCACATCACCGCCCCACTACCTCAGTGCCCCACTAACACTGCAGGGGGGATTCCCAACTCGCTCTCAGCTATTCACTCTGCTAGTCCCTGCAACGCCCCGGGCGGGAGGGAAGGTGGTGGTTTATTTCTATCTCATAAAAAGCAGGTGATGCAAATTCTCTCACTCAGCTTCCTCTTTAAAGCCAGCCCTTCCCCTCACCCCACAGCTCTGTCCCCCCCCCCCACCCTCCAGTGTCTGTGCAGTGCCAGGCAAACAACAACAACAGCAACAACAACAACAAAAACCACCACCAACAACAACAACAACAAAAACCCAGTCCGGAACATGGCATTCTGGCTCCATTTCCTTCTGATTTCAACTGTTTCCACAGGTGCATTGTTTGTCTGAAGACACTGGGGAACCCCCAGGTTTTGTATCAATCTCACTAGCAGCCAGGTCTGCAGGAATCTCATTGTTTTTTTATTTGCAGGTGTCTCGTCCCAGGCACTGGTGGAGTCTGGAAGGGATGTAAAAAAGCCCGGAGACTCTCTCTGCCTCTCCTGCAAAGCCTCCGGGTTCCCCTTCAGCGATTACTGACAACCCCAACAACCTGCTGTACCTGCAAATGACCGGCCGGAAGCCCGAGGACACCGCCCGGTATCACTGTGCGGGAGACACACACTGGAGGGAAGCCGGGCTGAGCTTGGACAAATAACTGCCCTGTCGCTTTCAGAATCAATTCGCTTCTGGTGGAGATCAAACACCAAAATCTGCCGAGGAGAAAAGAGGGAATCTACCAATCCCCGCCATCACCTCCAGCTTCCTGTTCCGGGAATTTACCCAACTTGGATGTTTCCACAGGGACAGGAGCACGTGTATGAGGGGGGCTTTCCCAAATCGTCCTCCTGCCATTGACACACCTGGGGGTCCCCTTCTCCCCCCACCCTACCCCCCCCCCCATACCGAGCACCTACGCACTCCCCGGGAGCTGGGACTGATGCAAAATAAATTACATTCAACAAACACATCTTTGGGAGAGGGACAGTCTGTTTGTTCTGAGATTGGTGCTTGGACTACTGGGATCCGAAATGGGGCTCCCAGGCCCAACCACAATAGAGATAATAAATTATTAATAATTATTATTAATTACTATTATTATTCAGTGTAATATTATAGAAGAATAATAGTGATTCAGGACTCTCGGTCTTATCACAGGCTTTTCTAGGGCCCCAATAACGATAATACATTAGCCCCTCACAGTCTGTGATGTAGTTGCTTTTACAACACCCCCGTGAGACAGGGAAATGCTACTGTCCCCTTGTTAGAGATGAGGAACTATCGAGAACGATTATCTAAAATTTTTGCTGGTAAAGTTTGAGAATGTGCCAAAGATGGCTATGAAGAAGAGGATGAAGACGACGATGATGAAGATGATAATAATGATTCACAGGGAACTAGGGGTGTTGGGCTGTCATTAGCAGGACTGCAGCTCCCTTTCTCTCTTTTATGCTACAATCCCTCACTCCCCCTTCCTCTGTTACTTCTTTTTGACAAAGCCCCTTTCCGGAGCCAGTCAGGACCAGGTTCCCATTGTGCAGGACTCCACACAAACACATGGGACCTGATCCAATATCAATTGAAGCCACTTAAACATCCCCTTGGGTTTCAATGGCATTTGGGTCAGAGCGCTACACACATTCCCCCCCCCCCCCCCCACACACACACACTTCTCCCGGAATCGGAGGGCAAGAAATGAGATCAGCCAGGGTAGGAGTTTGTGTCTCTAATAAGGAGCGGGGTATACAAATCAGGGTGACAGTTTCCTGTTTAAATCTGTCCCTCTCTCTGCTCAGGCTGCACCCTGTATCCGGGCAGTTACCAGCCAATCCCCTGAGAACTTTCCCCTCCAACACCCGGGAAAATGAGGCTTTGGCTCCATGTAGTGTTCCTTGCAGTGGCTTTGAATGGATAATTGATTTTTTGCCGATTTTAAAGCTTGTTTTATTGTTTGCACAAATTTTTTAGCTAATTTATTGGTGGATGGATGATATGGTGCTGAAGTGATGTGCTATCCCCTAATAATCTAACTCAGTTGCCATAGCAACACAATGTTCTATTACCACAACAACCAAACACACAACAGCAGACACAGACTAACCGCACTGTTTTTTGTTTGTTTGTTTTTTGTAGTGCTTATATTCTCAGAGGATTACTGTCTTCTGAAGGCAGCAAATATAACTCCACTAACTCATGTGATCGAAAGCACATTGATATCAGCCGAAAGACTCCCATTTAACTCACCTGATTTGAATAAAGCCCTTATTAACTGGAAATGGATCTAGGACTGTACAGTAAATATAGCGCTTTTGCCAACAGAATAATTAATCTCTATCGAACAGGTATAGAATTTCAGAGTTGCTGTAAGGAAACTAAGGGCCCAAATCCTACTGAATGTTGATAGCATTTGGGTTCCTAATTCCCTTGGGCGCTTTTGAAATCCCAACGAAAACCACAAGAAAAGAGGTATAATTTCCCTTCTCCAAATATTCCTTCATTCCTAAGAAGGCGCTGTCCTGCACTTATATTTGTCTGAGAAGCTCAAAGACCACTGAGAGTGTTAAATGACCAAATCCTATTTATTTAAATTTAATTTGGGCGTCCAAATACCTAAGGCGGTTTCACACTTTGCTGAGCTGAATTCACTGTGTCAGGGGAACATGCGTCCCACGGTGAGATCCCCGTGTGTAGACAAAAATCAAACTCCGTCATCTCTTATATTCACGTTGTGAAACAGGCATGCAAATCTCTGCCCGGAGGGTTCCTCTTTAAATGCAACCCCCTGATTGGAGGAGCCTCAGTCTCCCCGCAGACACAGAACTGCCCGGGCCCGGCTGCTGGGGACAGTTTGCACCTTCACTTAAGATGAACCTGCTACTGATTTTCCTGTTCATGCTGGAGGCCCCTTCAGGTGCGTGTCTATTGCTGTAAGGAAGGTCCTTTGCTGCACTGACTGCAGAAGAGATGTTCCAAGGAGCCTTAAGGAGTGAAGCGCCCGGATGCCAATGGAGTTTAGTGGCAGTTGGGTGGCTCACTCCCTTAAGCGCTGTCACCAGGGCTGGCTTCAGTAAGTGCGGGGCCCAATTCGTGGGGCTTGTACTTACTGGGCGGCACTCCGAGTCTTCAGCGGCACTTCGGCGGCGGGTCCTTCACTCGCTCCGGATCTTCGGCGGCTCTTCGGCGGTGGGTCCTTTGGTGTGAGTGAAGGACGTGCCGCCAAAGACCCAGAGCGAGTGAAGGACCTGCAGCACCGCCGGGTGAGTAAAAATGAAAAAGGCCACTGGGCACAGGGCCCTCTTAGGTGCGGAGCGTGGGGCCCTCTCAGGCGCGGGGGCCCAATTCAGGGGAATTGGGCCGATCGGCCTAAAGCCGGCCCTGGCTTTCACAGGGTGTTTTATTTTCCTATGTCCCCCATTCACAGGGGATAGGAACCTGGCTCACTGATTCATTTCTGTGTTTCCTTCCCAGGTGTCATCTCCCAAGTGTAGCTGAAGGAAACGGGCCCGGGAGCGGTGAAACCTGGGGAGTTCCTGATACTCACTTGTACCATCTCTGGAGACTCGGTTTCTAGCACCAGCGTCACCTGGAATTGGATCCAGCTGCCCGTAGGGAAAGGGCTGGAATGGATGGGACGCATTTACTACAGACCGAGCCAGTGGTACACTAACTACGCCAGCTCTCTGCAGAGTTGAGTGACCATCTCACAAGACATTACCAAGAACCAGTTCTCCCTGCAGCTCCGCTCGCTGACAGCTGCAGACACCACCACCTATTACTGTGCAAGGAGAGACACACACACACAGAGTGATGCAGAGCAAAGCAGGGACTGGTACTAAAAGGGGAAGCAGATTCGATTAGCTCAGGGAGACAATCAGAACGGAAAGAGCTGTTATTCGCATCATTAAAATGCATGTAAATGAAAGAAAATGGAAAGGGGAGGCAGGTAAGGAATCTAGGGGAATTTTCTACGTATCTGTGGAGTGTTGGAGAATAACAGAGTTCTCACTTTTTGTTTGGGTACAGCAAATCAGATACTTTATTTTCTCTCTATCATTTCCATAGAGGGAGAGAGCTAAACAGGTCTCTCAACAGGTAAACAATGACAGCAAGCATTTATACCTTTTTTACAGACAATAATGAGCAACAGCTGCATTTTGTTTATACAAAGGTCATTCTAATATCTTGTTTTGCTCACCCTTAGTCTACATTCCATATTATCTACACAAGGTCGCAACAACTTCTCACACAGTTCTTTCCCACTTGCCTCACACATTCCTCGCTTCTACAAATCTTGTGTTATTAGGGTTACAGTTAGCCTAACTCTTGCTAACGAACTGTCATGCATTGCATCCCCTTCCTGTCAGTTCTTTTCTCTGCTTCCACAACCCCCCCTTTTGTACTACTAGTACAACAAACATTTTCAAATCTCTGTTTGCATTAAATCTCGGAATTCAGATTCTACATCAGATGCTTCAACCTTAGGGGTTTTGATTGGATGTAATGACAATGCATGATGAGCATGGACATGAAAGGTATTACTATTATTACGTCCTTTACAACAACAACAACATACTACTACACTAGCTAACAACAACACAAGCAATAACATTCCCATAGCGATAATATGATGGGGTTGTTGTACAATCTTAGTCATATAACACAATACATCATACTTAGTACATAAGGTGGACACTCTATAAGCTGTATGAAAGGCATACTTTTCAACTTGATATATATTTTGAAGCATGTGAATTTGCCCGTGTACTTCAGAGATGTTCTGAACCTCTGGTAACAGTGAAAACAAATTTTGAAATCGATCAGGTACTGAACTAGTCCAATTAAAGGGTATCTGGAACCTAAGGACTACTTGCAAAATTCTATCTGCAGGCCAGTAAATAATATGATTGCCTGCAGTGGTAATGAGATTAAAATGCATATTTTGCAATTTGGTGGCTTTAACATGCACACAGCTATCATTAGCTTGAAAAAAATAAGTGTCCTGTTAGGGTAGTTCCTTGTCCCCTACCCTCCCAGCAAACGTAGTCATGAAGAGTAACAACTTCTCCTGGCTTCAGTTTACGAATACACTGAAGCTGTGGGGGTTCTAATGTCCATTGACTCCCTAACCCCCTCCAAATGTCAGATGTAATCCCAGGAGCACTGACTAAAAATCGATTGGGCATACCAGGAGGTCTAATTTCCCAGATGTCTCGGTGAATTACCCAATCCCACATGCATCCTCCCCATGAACCTGGCAGGATTCGGTATGTGGGAGCCCACACCCCCCCAACCGGTCCATATGCTTGGAAGGAGCACTGAGAACATCCGCACTTCCACCCAGAAAGTCTCCAACTATGTCTCCATGGACACAGATCAGATGGTACTCCTGATGAGTCTGTAAGGGCAGTGGGCCAAGCCTGATGCTCTAGATCATTCTGAATGGCCATTAGCTGGTCATTCAGGAAATCCTGAATTTCTGAACATGCTAGATCCCACTGCAATGCCTTCCCAGCCTCAGTGATATTCAATACCATCTCTGTCAGCAACTTCTGGGTCATAGAACTAAGGGCGGAGATAACTTGTAACTCACCAACTCCAGCCTGTACCTGGGTTAGTTGTGCTCCAGAAACAAGGCCAGTGGCCTTCTCTAGTTGCCCCAATTTCTCATCATGTTCTTGGTTTTTAAAAATATTCCAAACTGCTGCTGCACTATTGGCCCCATCCCATAGGGATCCGGTCAAGTCTCTCTTCTTTCTAGAAGAAATAACCCAAGCCCTCTGTTGTGCTAATCTAATGGCAGCCCCCTATGAGCAGTTTGGGTATGTAGAGGTAATCTGGAAACTGGATAAGGGCAATGAAAATTTAACAGTCCCTAGTGTAGTGTTAATCACAGTCCATTGATATCCTAATACATCTCTCTTTGGTGTAGTACTATACCACATCTGTTGGTTGAACATCTTTATGTACTTCCAGGAGGCATTGATATTAATGGCATAAGAAGGGGTGTATTGCAATAAGGTACAGGTCACATTATTAGTCACTGGAATAATTTCTATGCAGGTAAAATTTCCAGTGGCAAAACAAACTCTGGGTATTGGTTTAATTGTTCACTAATTGGGTGACCAAATAACAATAAGGGCCTCTCTCATTTAACACAGTGCAAATTCCAGGAACATTCACTATAGAACCCATCAATTGCAATTACAGATTCTGGGGTTCACGGGTAGTGATATCATATACTTTTATCTCCACTGATCCATTCAATTGTTCGCTTATATGGGATATCCTGAACCTTAAAAATATTTTTTTTCAAACAATATTTAAATAAATCACTAAAGTGTGAAGGCCTTAGTCATTGGTTTTATCAAATATATGGCATTTTCTGTATTTGGATGTGTTACAGGGGTAATAGTGTAATGGAGGAGGTGGCAGGGGCAATGGCAACAAGGTGCCTTTGGTACTTATCATTTAAAATCCAATTAGGGAGGGCAATACATGCTGAAGGACTTATCCAAAACACAGGGCGCAGCCTGTAGAATAAACCCCCAAATCCAAATAATACCATGTTCCCAAGCATGGGTCCCACAAGTTTCTTCCTGCCAGTGTATAATTCTTTGTTTCTTCACCAGGGTCAGTTCTTAATGTCTCTTGTAGTCAGGAATCCCTGGACTTTGTGGTTTCAATGAAGCAAGTGTTCCTTCTTCTCTTTTCCTGAAATAGTGTGGTTCAGCATCATACAGGGGAGAGGTTACTAGCACATCACCCTGTAATGGTTTTGCTTCTTCTAGAAAAATCCAAAGGCACAGTAGGTCTGTCAGTGGACAAGGGAGAGGTTACTAGCACTTCACCTTGTCTTTTTCTTCTTTTTCCTGCTGTCCAGAAGGCACAGCAGAGCTAGAAGGAGAAATAGGCTTATCATCAGTCGGAGAGTCCTCCCGAGGTGGAGGGGTCTTTTTACAGTGAAAAGCATGGGTCCAGGCAGGTAGTCCTTGGCACTTCACAGCGGTGTTGGTGGTTAACAGGACTTGGAAAGGGCCTTTCCAGCGTGGAGCCAAAGCAGTCTTTCGTTGATGGACTTTACGTAGACTCAGTCTCCTTGTTTCAATGAACGGCAGGGCTGCTAGGGTCTTTGGGTAGCACTTCTTTTATCTGTGAGAAAAAACCTAACATATTTCATTAATGCCTGGCAGTGTTTTGCAGATCTCATAGTTGCTTGGGCACATTCAGACCCCCCTTTTCTTGGTTGTCAGCCAAGTCTTAGCTGTGGGCAGTGTCCTTGGATGGGGCCAGCGTCTTATCTTTGGACTGAGCTTGCTAGCTATTTTTTCCAGTTAACTCGTTCTGTTCTTTTTCCTTCTCCCCTTCTTGGCTTCTTTTAACCTACAAAGGAAACTTCCACTCTTCACTCAGACACCTTTTCCCAACAATGAACACATGCACATTGCCATTATACAGTACATTAGTCTTATTATTCAATGTATGCCATGTACACCCTTCCAGTAAAATAACTTTATTACAGAGATTTGGAGCAACAAACCAGGACGAGCACACCCACTTTTGAGGAGTCCACTCGGTACAACCTCTGGTGTCCAATAGCTTTCCTCCCTCCCCAGCCCTCTGGCTAGAAATCTGAGGTAGCCAGAAGGATCCCATGGGCAATATGGGGAGTGGGTTAACCTTCCATGTCCTTGCTTCCAAAGACTGTTGGTATGCAAATTTTAACAACAATTTTTTTCAATTAAAAAAATCTGGCCAATGAAGTTTCTTTTTCTTACTTAAGCAAATGTATTAGATTTCAGTATATCACATTTTCCTGATTTATCCAAACACTTTGTATTCCAAGTTGAATAAAACAAGTATCTGCTTTTTGATTTAACCCTTCTATTTAATTTTGAACTAGACTGTCTTATATGAAAATATTAAACCCAACAATTCTGGCCACAAGACAAACACCACAAGACAGGACATAGAACACAAAAATAATTCCTATTGTACCAGTAAATGCATGGTACATTCAATGCTGTTCAGCTGGCATCCGTTTTCTCTGATGATCTGAAAGACAGAAGAACAGAGGTCTACCCCTTCTGGGTAGTCAGTCATTGCTTAAAATATTTCCTTTATATACACATACTCTTGTTGATTTTAGACAAAACAGAGGAATTACCCCATATTTCCTTGTATTTGTTTCATAGGCAGCCCAGGTTTCAGTGGCTTCTACCTTATTAGTTAGAAAATTGCATTAATACAGATGCTTTCTGGCTTGCTTCCAGATCCAAAGCTATCCACAGCTTAAAGATTCTTACGTAAAAAGGGTCACAATTAACTTTCCCAGACTTTTGATTGCCTTTTACTTCTAACTCCTGCTTTGAAACACACAGAGATCTGAAAGAGACAACACAACCTATATTGGTAGATTTGCATTTCTTTTACCTCTGCTACAATATACACTGCACATGTTCTGGGGAAAATGCACATCCTCTCCACAATTCAATTTCCACAACACTAGCCACATCAATTTTTACACAAAGTGTAACTATTTTTTTTTTTTTTTTTGAACACCGGGTAAAGGCCATTTACTTAACATATAATTCAAAGGGCTATCCTTAGAGGGTTCTACCAGAGACACACCCATCTGCCTGCTGACACTCTAACAGAGAATTACACAGAGAACAGAGGGAATTATGGCCTAATAGGATCTTATTACAGGATTTTTTACTAATACTGACCGCTACTGGGGATGGGACAGAAGGATCCCAATTCGACCTCAGAGCTTCATCGCTCGCGATGGCTTCCACTCTGAGGAATTACGAATGAGAGGCTCAGTTCCATCCACACACCTAACACCCAAATGTATAAGACAGAAATTCATTAGCCGGAGTCGCCAGTAACTGTCACCGAAATATCGGGTCCACCTAGCTGAGAGCCAATAACAGCCAGACAGGGATAAGGAAGAGTTGCTTTATTCTGCAGAAGAAAGGAGAGCCTTGCACCTTGGTACAAAGACTCTGTCTTACACACATTTTAACATTCCAATTATTATCCAGGGGATTTGAAATCCTCATGCTTATAATTACTTACTCCTTTCCTTCCACTATGCCTTCAAAGTTTCCAACCTGTTTTCCAATCTCTCTATTTGTTGCCTGTCCGCTTGGGCCCGATCCTGCTTTTCTCATTGAACCATCCCTTCCATGGGCACCAATTTAGATAGGAGGGTGGGCTTCTCAACTAGCCCCCACGCTTCCTGGTCTCTTCCCTTAAACATTCTTACTCACAAGGCTACCCGAGTCCTCCCTCGTGAGGCTTGCCACCAGGGCAAAACACATGGCTCATTGGCATTTAACTATTCAATTTTCTCTTGTGGCAAACACACTGCTCTTACAGCATATGCTGAGCACAAATTATTAAATTTTGACAAGTCCCTGAAGGACCGGTACTTGCTTAGCCAGTGCTTCCTTTTCTGCCTGGAAGTCCTGTGTCAAGGCTTGCAACTTGCCCTGGGCGTAGGTTTGAGTTGCTGCCTGGTTCATGATCTGTGCTCTTAATTGCTCAATTCTAGTTATCGAGTACACAACTCTTCCCTTTTCTCCAACTTCTCTATTGCCCAGTCCTGCTACGACTGGGGTAGATCCACCTGACACCCTTCCCGGTCAACCGGGGTGGAAAGAGGAATGCTAAACCTCTCTCCGGTTCTGAGACTTACTGCGGCTGAGAGTAGGCACACTTTCATACTCACACGCGTACGTCCAGACTGGCCACGTCTGTGTATAACGTTCAGAGAAGGTGCTGTGCAATCTCCAACTTGCTTCCTCTATTTGTCTGCTCTAGCGGCACATAAACTAAGGATCTCTCCCTACAGGGTACTCACACAGGAGAGACTAACGAGGATGGCCACGACCTCCTACACCTCCCTTCAGCAAAGAGCGTCGGCTAGTCTGAGAGAGACGGCGCCGCTTACTCTCGTTGTATCCAGTGAGATGATCAGACTGTCAGTGGCTCACACGGAGAGGAAAAGGGGAGGGAAGATGGGTTCACACACTCCTAGACCCAGGTAGCCTCCTCGCCGGACAATGCCAGGCCGAGTTAGCCCACCGTGGGTCGGATCTCCTAAAAGATCCTCTAGTTACCGGGCTTGCGTTAGATTAGTTCTGGTCACGAGCCAAAAGACTTAGCAGAGTACTCTGGGCGTCTTCCGGTAACACTCAATTCACACTGGTGTATACACACACACACACACACCCCCAAGGCCTCTATTTCCAGATACTATTCCCAAGTACCGCAATGCATCTACACTATGAGGCGGTAACAACCGCTCTTGAGGCGGTAAAAACTCCTCAGCACCGTTGCATACCCATGCATCTCTCAAATGCATATATGGGGGCGGCCAAACTAACAGGTCCCCAGAACCGCATACAACTACTTTATTGGGGGTGGCAAAACACTTCCCCAGAACCGTTCTGCATCTGACCTTCCTGCACAGTCAATAAGTTCAGATGGCGTGAGCCCAACAGGGACAGACGGCCCCATGGACAGTCCTCTTCCAACACCCCAATAGAGATTTCAAAAGGTCCCCTACCTCTATTGTGGCGCCACGGGGTTCGAAGGGGAACGATCCGTAGCAGCTGCCGGTGCCTCTGCGGTCATTGCCATCCCAGACAAGCCCCCAAATTGTCAGAGAATAACAGAGTTCTCATTTTTTGTTTGGGTACAGCAAGTCAGATGCTTTATTTAGCTCTCTATCAATTGCATAGAGGGAGAGAGCTAAGCAGGTCTCTCAACAGGTAAACAATGACAGCAAGCATTTATACCTTTTGTTACAGACAATAATGAGCAACAGCTGCATTTTGTTTATACAAAGGTCATTCTGATATCTTGTTTTGCTCACTAATGTAGACGCTTAGTCTACATTCCATATTATCTACACAAGGTCGCAACAACTTCTCACACAGTTCTTTCCCACTCGCCTCACCCATTCCTTGCTTCTACAAATCTCGCATTATTAAAGTTACAGTTAGCCTGACTCTTGCTAACAAACTGTCATGCATTGCATCCCCTTCCTGTCAGTTCTTTCCCTGCTTCCACACTCTGCTTGGGACTGTGTTCCTGTCATCTAATAAACTTTCTGTTTTACTGGCTGGCTAAGAGTCACGGTGAATCGCAGGCAAAGGGGTGCAGGGTCCTGACTCCCCCACACTCCGTGACACACCTCTAGAGACCTTTTTAAATATTGGCGTTACATTAACTATCTTCCAGTCGTTGGGTACGGAAGCCGATTTAAAGGACAGGTTACAAACCCTAGTTAATATTTCCGCAATTTCACATTTGAGTTCTTTCAGAACTCTTGGGTGAATGCCATCTGGTCCTGGTGACTTGTTAATGTTAAGTTTATCAATTAATTCCAAAACCTCCTCTCGTGACACTTCAGTCTGTGACAGTTCCTCAGATTTGTCACCTACAAAAGCCAGCTCAGGTTTGGGACTCTCCCTAACATCCTCAGCCGTGAAGACTGAAGCAAAGAATCCATTTAGTTTCTCTGCAATGACTTCATCGTCTTTAAGTGCTCCTTTTGTATCTCTATCATCGAGGGGCCCCACTGGTTGTTTAGCAGGCTTCCTGCTTCTGATGTACTTAAAAAACATTTTGTTATTACCTTTGATTTTTGGCTAGCCGTTCTTCAAACTCCTCTTTGGCTTTTCTTATTACATTCTTGCACTTAATTTGGCAGCGTTTATGCTCCTTTCTATTTACCTTGCTAGGATTTCACTTCCACTTTTGAAAGGAAGTCTTTCTATCTCTCACTGCTTCTTTTACATGGTTGTTAAGCCACGGTGGCTCTTTTTTAGTTTTTTTACCATGTTTCTTAATTTGGGGAATACATTGAAGTTTGGCCTCTATTATGGTGTCTTTAAAAAGCATCCATGCAGCTTGCAGGGATTTCACTTTAGTCACTGTACATTTTAATTTCTGTTTAACTAACCTCCTCATTTTTGCATAGTTCCCCCTTTTGAAATTAAATGCCACAGTGTTGGGCTGTTGAGATGTTCTTCCCACCACAGGGATGTTGAATGCTATTGTATTATGGTCACTATTTCCAAGCGGTCCTGTTATAGTTACCTCTTGGACCAGCTCCAGCGCTCCACTCAGGACTAAATCGAGAGTTGCCTCTCCCCTTGTGGGTTCCCGTACCAGCTGCTCCAAGAACCAGTCATTTAAAGTATCGAGAAATTTTGTCTCTGCATTTCGTCCTGAGGTGACATGTTCCCAGTCAATATGGGGAATATATTAGCCCCTCACAGTCTGTAATGTAGTTGCTTTCACAACTCCTCCGTGAGACAGGGAAATGCTGCTGTCCCCTTGTTAGAGATGAGGAGCTATCGAGAACAATTATATAAAATTTTTGCTGGTAAAGTTTGAGAATGTGCCAAAGATGGCGATGAAGAGGAGAATGAAGACGACGATGATGAAGATGATAATAACGATTCACAGGGAATTAGAGGCACTGGGCTGTCATTAGCAGGACTGCAGCTCCCTTTCTCTCTTATGCTACAATCCCTCACTTCCCCTTCCTCTGTTTCTCCTTTTTGACAAAGCCCCTTTCCAGAGCCAGTCAGGGCCAGGTTCCCATTGTGCTGGACTCCACACAAACACATGGGACCTGATCTGATATCAATTGAAGCCACTTAAAAATGCCCTTGGGTTTCACTGGGATTTGGGTCAGAGCGCTACACACATTCTCCCGGAATCGGAGGGCAAGAAATGAGATCACTTAGGGAAGGAGTTTGTGTGTCTTATAAGGAGCAGGATACGCAAACCAGGGTAAGAGTTTCATGTTTAAATCTGTGCCTCTCTCTGCCCAGCCTGCACCCGGAGAGACAGTCCTCAGCCCCCGTGTCTGTGCAGTGACCAGCCAGTCCCCTGAGACCTTTCCCCTCCAGCACCCGGAAAAATGAGGCTTTGACTCCATGTAGTGTTCCTTGCAGTGGCTTTGGAAGGTATTTTCTCCCCTCACACCCATTGGCAGAGGACGGGGGAAGGTAACTGTCTATTATTGCTCTGAATATTAATGCGATGTATAATATCTTCCTATCCCCAGATGCCCGGTCCTAGGTGCAGCTGGTGGAGTCCGGAGGGGATGTGAAAAAGCCCGGAGACTCTCTCCGCCTCTCCTGCAAAGCCTCCGGGTTCACCTTCAGCAGCTACACTATGAGCTGGGTCCGACAGGCTCCTGGGAAGGGGCTGGAGTGGGTCTCATGCATTTATTCTGATGGGAGCCAACAGTATTATGCAGACTTAGTGAAAGTCCAATTCACCATCTCCAGAGACAACCCCAACAACCTGCTGTATCTGCAAATGACCGGCCTGAAGCCCGAGGACACCGCCCGGTATCACTGTGCGAGACACACAGCGAGGGGAAGCCGGGCTGAGCTCAGACAAAAACCTGCCCTTGCTGCCTAAGGACAAACTCTCCGCTGGGGGGCGCTGGAGTTCTACAGCTCGCAGCGGAAACAGTGAGCGAGAAAACTCCTGTCCTCAGCTACTGTCTGTGACTCTCACACGCACAAATGCACACACAGACTAACCGCACTGTTTTTTGTTTGTTTGTTTGTTGTAGTGCTTATATTCTCAGACGATTACTATCTTCTGAAGGCAGCAAATATAACTCCACTAACTCATGTGATCGAAAGCACATTGATATCAGCCGAAAGACTCCCATTTCACTCACCTGATTTGAATCAAGCCCTTATTAACTGGAAATGGATCTAGGACTGTACAGTAAATATAGCGCTTTTGCCAACAGAATAATTAATCTCTACCGAACAGTAATAGGATTTCAGAGATGCTGTAAGGGAACTAAGGGCCCAAATCCTACTGAATTTTGTTAGCATTTAAGTGCCTAATTCCCTTGGGCTCTTTTGAAATCCCAACGAAAACCACAAGAGGTATAATTTCCCTTCTCCAAATATTCCTTCATTCCTAAGAAGGTGCTGTCCTGCACTTATATTTCTCTGAGAAGCTCAAAGACCCCTAGGAGTGTTAAATGACCAAATTCTATTTATTTACATTTAATTTGGGCATCCAAATACCTTAGGCAGTTTCACACTTTGCTGAGCTGAATTCACTGTGTCAGGGGAACATGCGTCCCACGGCGAGATCCCCGTGTGTAGACAAAAATCAAACTCCGTCATCTCTTATATTCACGTTGTGAAACAGACATGCAAATCCGTGCCCCCCCCCACCCCCGCGGGTTCCTGTTTAAATACAAACCCTGGATTGGAAGAGCCCCAGTCTCTCCCCAGACACAGAACTGCCCGGTCCCGGCTGCTGGGGACAGTTTGCACCTTCATTTAAGATGAACCTGCTACTGATTTTCCTGTTCATGCTGGAGGCCCCTTCAGGTGCGTGTCTATTGGGGGTCCTGAGGGTTCATTGCTGCAGTGACTCCAGAAGATCAGCCATTCAAGGCAGCCTAAGGGAATGAAGTGCCCGGATCCCAATGTAATTCAGCGGCATTTGGGTGTCTCGCTACCTTAGGCGTGGTCTCAGGATGTTTAATTTTCACATGTTCCCCACTCCCCGGGGAGAGGAGCCTGGCTCATGGTTTCATTCTGTGTTTCCTTCCCAGGTGTCCTCTCCCAAGTGCAGCTGAAGGAAACGGGCCCGGGAGCGGTGAAACCCGGGGAGTCCCTGACACTCACTTGTACCATCTCCGGAGACTCAGTTTCTAGCACCAGCGTCACCTGGACCTGGATCCGGCAGCCCGTGGGGAAAGGGCTGGAATGGGTAGGGCGCATTTACTACAGACCGAGCCAGTGGTACACTAACTACGCCAGCTCTCTGCAGAGTCGAACGACCATCACACAAGACACTTCCAAGAACCAGTTCTCCCTGCAGCTCCGCTCGCTGACAGCTGCAGACACGGCCACGTATTACTGTGCCAGAAACACACAGTGACACAGCAAAGCAGGGACTGGTACAAAAAGGGGAAGCATATTCTGACCAGTGCAGGGAGACAATCAGAACGGAAAGAGCTGTTATTCCCATCATTGAAATGCATGTAAGTGAAAGAAAATGGAAGGGGAGGCGGGTAAGGAATCTGGGGGAATTTCCCACATATCTGTGGACCAAAGTGATGCAACAAAGAGGAGGATCATGAGCTTTAGTGACAAGCCTCAACCCCCTGGTCACAATATTTCTAAAATCGCTCCTGGCTCTTGTCCAGGAAAATTCAATCTTACAGACATTCCAAGGGTTGAGAGAGAAACTAACTAGCAAACCCAGTTCTTCCACACTGCTCGGGAAAGAGAAATAGAGAAAGAGACAGAAAACGACTGACTGAAGAAATGATGTTAATCTGTGAAGTTTTGAGAAGCACCTACGTTAATCAGGAGCCGCTCTGAACCAGGCAGTTACCTGTCTGAAGGATCTGGTCCTGGAGGCATCCGCCCGGGAGAACAGGACCCGGGGGGCTTATTCAGCCTGGGTCGTCACCGCCATTGGGGTGAAAGCCCAGGGCGGGGTGGGACCATATGATGATTGGGACGGGGATATCTGGTGTGATCCAGATCCCCTGGATCCAGGCCCCGGGTGGCCGGACCCCAGACACCGTGTTGTGGTGGTCCAAAACTATGGGCCTGTGCCCACAGGGGACGGAGCAGCCCCAGTACCAGACACACTGTGGCAGAGACTGAGATGACTCCCACACAAGCAATAGAGTTAGCAAAAGCCCTGGGTGGCCCCTCGCGCTCCGGGTTCAGCGGGTGGGCCCGGGACATGGTGACCCTGTGTTTGGATCAGGGACTGAACCCAGCTGAGACCCGACGGGTGTTAAAAGCCACGTCCAGGTTGGGAGGAGATTTAGCCGGGGAGGCTCGGCAGCAAACTGGTCATGCCGCACCCAATAGTATCTTTGATATGTTGGCGGGGATGACGCCTGCCGTGGGGCCGTGCGCGTTGTTGGCAGAGTTTGTCTCGGTGGCTGCTGTGCCTGGGGAAGACCCCGTCCGGTTCATGGAGAGAATGGTTCACCTGGCATGTTTGTGTGGCCGGGGTGTGCCTGCCATAGAGGGAAGGCAGGTTCCCCCGACCATAGCTCAAATAGTCCTGCCTCCGGAGGAATTGAGGCTGGTCGCCCAGGGTCTCCCAGTCCATGTACAGCAGTCGATCGGGAGGTGGAGACCAGGTGAACCCGCGGATGTGGAAGCCCAGATGGACGCAGTCAGGCAGGCTGCTCTCAGCGCCCCGACGGTGCCACAACTACCAGTGGGCAAGGCTTCTAAGGGGCGGCAGTAGATCACAGAAACCTCAGGAGACCAGACTCTCGGTCTGGAAACCGCAGGGGGCAGTCCTGCCTGTGGAATAACCTCTGGTGGGTTTTGCTGGAACAGGAGGAGGAACAGGGGGAGGGAAACCCACCGGGGAGTGATGCTCCGGTGCGTGCAGTTGGGGATACCCCTTCCTGCAGGGGAGCAGAAGGGCGTCCTGACCCCATCAGGAGCAGCACCAGCCGGCTTGGATCGGCCAGTTCAAGTCCCCTAGGGGAGCCCGCAGGAGGACAGATGCCCGGAGGACAGGTAACGATGGGTAGCCACCTTGTCCCCCGATCAGAAGGGCGTCTAGTAGTCCAAATGAGGGTAGGAATGACACGGACCCCCTGCGTGGCACTGGTGGAAACTGGTGTAGCAGTTTTATTTTTACCCTCCCCCCCCCCGAATGTGTGCAAGTTTGATCAGTTGTGCGGGCTGCTTACGGGGACCAGGAGGGGAGAGGAAACTTGTTGTCAGCACCTAGGTGGGAGTTGGCAGATTTGGTGGCTAACCTCCCCTGGGTTCATTGGCGGATGGCAGGCGAAGTTATTCTGGGGATTGATCAGCCCAGAGAGCTCCGTTTGGTGGTAGATTGTGCCAATCGCTGCGTGTGGCAGGTCCCCGCAGTAGATTGGGGGGAAGATCTACAAGGAGGGGTCTCTGGGGTGCTAACCCGCTCTATGCTGGGGGTGGCAGCTGTGGAGGTACCAGAGGCAGATGAATGGGAAAAGCAGATTCCCGGGGTCGGGGCTCAGGATAAATCCGATTGTGGTCTCTGGAAGGGGGGGGCCCATTGTCGTTCAGGGTCCCCCGGTGCCGCCCCAGGAACAAGACAAGTATCTTCCTGAGGCAGAGCAAGCTGTGGGTGAGACATTGGACGCCCTGATAGCCCAGGGAGTGGTTCGTTTAACTCCCTCTCCTTTCAACTCCCGCATCTGGCCGGTCCGCAAGGCAGACGGGAAGACCTGGTGACTAACTATAGACTACCGCCGGATCAATGCTTGCACCCCACAGCGGGCTCCAGTGGTGGCAGACATGACCGCATTGATGGAAAGTATTCCGCCCAAGGCAAAGTGGTTTTCAGTGATTGATCTAGCAAACTGCTTCTTCGCCATCATGTGCCAGCAATGCCCCGCTGCATGTACATTGGCCAAACCGGACAGTCTCTACGCAAAAGAATAAATGGACACAAATCAGACATCAAGAATTGTAACATTCAAAAACCAATAGGAGAACACTGCAGTCTCCCCAGACACTCAATAGCAGACTTAAAAGTCACCATTCTTCAACCAGAAAAACCTTCAAAAACAGACTTCAGCGAGAAACTGCAGAACTGGAATTAATCTGCAGGATTGACACCATCAAATTAGGCCTGAGTAAAGACGGGGAGTGGCCGGGTCACTACAAAAAATAATTTCCCCTCTGTTGATACTCACATCTTCTTGTCAACTGTTGAGAATGGGCCACATCCACCCTGATTGAATTGGCCTCATTAGCACTGACCCCCCCACTTGGAAAGGCAACTCCCATCTTTTCATGTGCTGTATATTTATAGCTGCCTACTGTATTTTCCACTCCATGCATCTGATGAAGTGGGTTTTAGCCCACGAAAGCTTGTGCCCAATAAATGTGTTAGTCTCTAAGGTGCTACAAGGACCCCTCCTTGTTTTTACAGATACAGACTAACACGGCTACCCCTCTGAAACCTCTCCTCAGCATTTCCTAGGGCAGAGGTGGGCAAACTACGGCCTGCGGGATAGTCCTGCCCAGCCCTTGAGCTCCCAGCTGGCCCAGGGTGGCTAGTCCTCCGCTCTCCCCCTCACCCGCAGCCTCAGCTCGCTGTGCCACCAGCGCTCTGGGCAGTGGGGCTGCGAGCTCCTGCCAGGCAGGGCAGCTGTGAGAGCCGCCGGCCTGCTCCGGTGCTCTAGACAGTGTGGCGGCATGGCTGGCTCCGGCTGGGCGGTGCGGCTGCCAGTCCTGGTGCTCTGAGTGGTATGGTTGGGGGTAAGGGGGTTGGATAAGGGGCAGGAGATCCCGGGGGGTAGTCAGGGGACAGGAAGCAGGGGGCGTTGGATAGGCATGGGAGTCCCGGGAGGGGGCTGTCAGGGGGAGCGGGTGTGGATAGGGGTCAGGGCAGTCAGGGGACAGGGAGCAGGGGGCGTTGGATAGGGAGTGGAGTCCTTGGGGGGCAGTTAGGGGTGGGGGACAAGGAACAGGAGGGGTTGGATGCGTCAGGGGTTCTGAGGGGGGAGTCAGGGGGCAGGAAGTGGGTGGGGGCAGAGGGGTGGCGGTGGCGAGGCTGCTGCGGGAGGCACAGCCTTCCCTACCCGGCTCTCCATACAGTTTCAGAACCCTGAGGTGAGCCTCGGGCCAAAAAGTTTGCTTATCCCTGTCCTAGGGGGTAGATGAGGCAGCTCCCCGCTCACTGTGCTGGTTTTTGCAGATCCCATCATCAAGCACCTAACTCATCTCTACACATGCATGTTACCTCTAGGGCAGCCCCACCTGCACAGATGGGGAGTTGCAGGGGACGGCTCCTCTCACACCCCTCTGCTGGCCCGTTCTCGGACGCAAGGGCCAGTCCCAGCCAGTGTCTTCTCCAGGTTCTCCCACTGGGCCTCCTGGTCTCAGCCCATCACACAACAGTTCAGTCCCCTCGCAGGGGCAGCTCTGAACCAAGGTCCTTCCCCATTTCAGGGGCTTGACTTCAGTTCCCCTCCTCCCTTGTGAGGGTACTGGGCCCCCGGGTTTCTCCCTCTGGGAGTCCACTTCAACCAGCCTTCCACCCCTCCTGCGCTCTTGGGTCCCCAGACCTGATCCCATGGGGTGGGGGGGCAAAGGGGGCAATTGTCCCAGGGCTAGGGTTACCATATTTGAATTTTCAAAAAAGAGGACACTCTGGGGGGGAGTAGCCCCACTCCCTAGCCACTCCCTCCCACTTCCCGCCCCCTGACTGCCCCCCACAGAACCCCCAACCCATCCAACCCCCCCTGCTCCTTTTCCCCTGATCGCCCCCTCCCGGGACCCCTTTTCGTAATCACCCCCCAGGACCCCTATCTAAGCCTCCCTTATCTTTGTCCCCAACTGCCCCCTCCTGAGACCCCCCACCCTAACTGCCCCCCTAGGACCCCACTTCCTACCTGTCCCCTGACTGTTCTGACTCCTATCCACACCCCTGCCCCCACCAGATCCCTGGGACTCCCACGCCTATCCAACTGCTGCCTGTCCCCTGACTGCCCCCCCGAACCCCAAACCCATCTAACCCTCCCTGTCCCCTGACTGCCCCGATCCCTCTCCACACCCCTGCCCCCTGACAGCCCCCCCATCCAGAACCCCTGACCCATCCAACCCTCCCCCTGCTCCCTGTCCCCTGACTGCCCTGATCCCTCTCCACACCCCTGCCCCCTGACAGCCCCCCCCAGAACCCCCACCCCTTCCAACCCCCCTGCTCCCTGTCCCTTGACTCACTGCGCTCCCTGCCACGCTCCCTGCCCCGCCCCCACCCCAGCTCACCTCCGCTCCGCTTCTGCCTGCTGCCTTGAGCGCACAGCTGCGCCGCTCCGCTTCTCACCCCCTCCCTCCCAGGCTTGCCACCGAACAGCTGTTTGGCGGCAAGCCTGGGAGGGAGGGTTTAGGAGCGGAGCGGAGCGGCGCGGCTGCGCGCTCAAGGCAGCAGATAGAGGCGGAGTGGAGGTGAGCTGGGGCGGGATTCCCCTGCGCCCCCCCCCCCCGGGTTTCCTACTGCAGGCAGCCCTCCCCGCGCCCCCCTGCCCCAGCTCACCACCGCTTTTGGGTCTTTAAATAGCCATCCAGGGGAAATCCGGACATTTTTAGCTTTTTACAAATTCCGCCCGGACGGCTATTTAAAGACCGAAAAGCCGGACATGTCCAGGGAAACCTGGACGTGTGGTAACCCTACCCAGGGTAAAGGACCCTTTTAAATCGCCCCGGCATGGGAGGCTAGCCCCCGGCTCCACCCCTTCTGCCTGCACCCTCCCCCCGTGGCCAAAGCCTGGAGACGCCCCACAGCCAGAGGAGCCAGACGCAGCCCCACCCCCGCCCGGAGGAGCCCCGGTCTGACGTTCCTGCTGAAGGGAATGAAGGGCCCCCCACCTAATTAATGGATCCCCTTAGGCTAGCTCAACTAATTACGTGCCTCCTGGACCCTGGAGAGGAGGTGGAAGAAGGTGAGGTGATGGGAGAAATAGCGGGTAGGTGGAGAAATAGGAGATATGTGGGGGTCAGTGGGTTGAGGTGGGGGTGGAGGGTTTGGAGTGTCCCAGCCCCAGCCGGGGTGGGGAGAGCAGGCTGCAGGAGATGGAGGGGCTGGGGAGAGCAGGCTGTGGGGTGGGGGAATTAGGCTTTGTGGGGAGGTGCCAAGATTTCTGGCGAGTTGCTGGCATTTGGGGGCATGTGGCTACCTGGGAGTGGTCGTATGGATAAAGTGGAGCAATCCAAGGTTTGAAGAAATCGATCTGTGATTGTATTTTCACTGGTGTCACTTTAAGAAGCTGCTTTATGCTATTTGCTCTGTCTTAGACACTGATCCTGCAAACAGTTGTGCCTGTGGAGGGCTCCCATGCAGAGGCGTTTGCAGGATTGGGGGTTTAGTGAATCAATACCGGAGCACGTGGATAGGCCTAGCTCAGGGGTGGGCAAGCTATGGCCCGTGGGATGGATCCGGCCCATCAGGGCTTTGGATCTGGCCCGCGGGATTGCCACCCCGTGGTGCCGTGGGGCTAAGCAGGGGGAAGCGTCCGGCACCACATCCCTGGGGCCCCTGGGAGAAGGGGGGCAGAGGGTTCTGTCCGCTGCCCTCGCCTGCAGGCACCGCCCCCCGCAGCTCCCATTGGCTGGGAACGGGGAACCGCAGCCAATGGGAGCTTCCGGGGAGGTACCCGCAAATGAGGGCAGCACATGGAGCCTTCTTCCAGGAGCAGAGTGGGGACAGAGTGGGGACAGGGTGCCAGTGGCAGCCACCCCAGAGCCACTCCAGGTAAATGGCACCAGACCGGAGCTTGTACCCTGCACCCCAACACCTGCCCTTAGCCCCTTCCTGCACACCGCACCCCCTCCCACTCCCTAACCCCCTGCCCCAGCCCTACATTCATGGCCCTGCATGCAATTTCCTCACCCAGATGTGGCCCTTGGGCCAAAAAATTTGCCCACCCCTGGAATAGAGGGTATCTTATTTAGTGGCTGGCAATGCAGAAATAGAATCTGCCTCAGTTACTATGAATAATGAGCTTTCGTCCCTTCAACCCGCTTTGTAAACATGAACTAAGAGGAAGAAACGCCAGAGCCATTGTATAACGACTGGTGGTGGAATATCCCCTCCCCCCCCCAGTGTTCGCACACCAACATTTTGCCACTATTCGCACAGACGTGCAGAAGGCTGAATGGGGCTTGTGCAGCGCGTTGTGGCTGCTGAACAATTCAAGACTGGATGTGACATATCAGGACAAGTGGGGGGAGGTAGTTAAAGGTTCGGTTTTGCTTCCTGCGTAACTTCAGGATCGTTCCTACCCACCTGGCTGTCACCTGAACACAGCTGTTTAGGACACTGCCCAAGAAATGCACCGAGCCCTTTTCGTTTGGGATTTTCGAAGGCACCCAAACGATTTAGGTACCTGCATCCCACTGCTTGGCAATGGGAATGGGACTCCTCGCTCCTTCGGCCTCCTTTGAAAATCTCAGCCTAAGTGACTGGCCCAAGAGCACAAAGTGAATCTGTAGCAGAGACAAAACTGACCCCAGGGTCCCTGATTCACAGCCCATAAAACACCCCATCGTGCTCTTTGCAGAGAGCTATGAAGCGCTGCAGCGTCAGGAGAGGGAGTGGTGGGGCCTGGGCCTGTCCCTGTTCTACATGTTCTACATCCCTGGGGAGGGCTCTCATGCAATGGGCTTCGACAGGGCGAGCGGGTTGGAAACAGCTGTGGAGAGGGGTTTGGTCCAGGGGCCAAACTGACAAGAACAGGCCGTGAGGAAGCATCGCTCTCAGATTGTCTGTAGGTCCTGTCCCGAGTCTGGGGCAGGGAATCCTTCTTCCCCTTCTGTTTTCACATAGCCCCGTTCTCCGGCTCAGAGTTCTGGTCTCTTCTCTACTGTACCAGGTCACCCCCCGACCCTCACTGCACCACGCCCCCACCCCCATCAGCCTCTCGCCCGGCCCTGCCCGCTCGCTGAGATCAGACCCTTTTATTTCCCACCCGCCCGGCTCTCCCCCGAATATGCAAAGCTGCCACATCCGACTCCCTACTTAACCGCTGACTCCGGCATCTCAGCCAAAGGCCCCACATCCAGCGCAGGGACTTACAGAGCTGCGCTCCCATCCCATCACCATGCTGGGTCCGCTGAGAATCTGCATTTTCCTGCTTGGCCTCTCAGGTGGGTTTGTTTCTCTGTTCACCCGTCGGTTTTAGATCGCTCTGCAGTTCATGGGCTGAGGGTTTTTCCCTAAAGTTCCTAAGTTATCTAGGAACGTGTATCTAGGAGAGTCAATAGTGCTCGTGCACCCAAATAATGTGAGTGCTTTAGAACAATCCCTCCACAACTCATCCTGCGTGGGAAGATATTGAGATCCGGGCAGTCATACTAGGGAGTGTTTAGATTAATCTCTACATACGGGTCTGTCTCCTTCTCTCTAGTGTATCTGTCAGTGTCTCTAATCTGTTGTTTTTAAACATTACTTTTAACAGCCCACCTTGTTTCTCTCCAGGGGCCCGGGCACAGGTGGTTCTGACCCAGTCCAGCCCGGAGATTAAGAAACCCGGGGAATCCACTAAACTGACCTGTGCCGTGAGCGGCTTTGCTCTCAGCAGCACTAACATGTACTGGGTCCGACAGGCTCCGGGAAAGGGGCTGGAGTGGCTGATCTACTATTATTCATCGTCTGACAACAGCTACTCACCGGCAATCCAGGGGCGATTCACAGCCTCCAAGGACAGCTCCAATTTCTACCTACACATGACCAGCCTGAGAGCGGAGGACACCGCCGTGTATTACTGCGCGAGGGACACAGTGAGGAGAAGCAGGTCTGAGCTCAGACAAAAACCTCCCCCGGTGTTAATTTAAAAAGAAGCCCCCAGCAGGTGGCGCTCCGGAGCTACACACAGCAAGGAGCCCATGGCAGCAAACACACTCAGCCGGGACAGGCTGGTCTGTCTCCTTCGTCCTCCTCTCCCTGCACCAACAGGACTGACACAATCCTTAAACAAACGCCTGCAAAAGGGCCAGGTTGTCTCTCCTGCGGCTTGTCTTCCTTTGCCTCAATCAAACACAGGCCGGGAAAGGAAAACAGTTAAGCACTAATTAGTACGTGTCATTTATTTGCTTCTCTCAGGCGCGAGGGAGTAGCTGCTCCTACTGCTCCAAGTGAAGTCAATGATTAGTTTATTATTTTGCATGATGGCCCCTGGAGTCACAGTCATGGGCCGGAGCTCTATTGTGCGAGGCGCTGCACAAACAGATCAAACAGCCGGTCAGGGCCCCACGGAGCTTATGAACTGTAAGACAAGAGACAACAGATGGGCAGGGGGAGATACATGGGGGAGGGGAGACAAGGAACCAATGAGACAATATTGATCAGCACGATCGGCAGGGACCCCTCAGCAAACCAGCCGCCCGTTGTCAATACTTTCTTATGCTCCAGGGCAGAGGAGGATTTTAGGAGAGCTTTGAAGGGAAATAATGAGGCAGCATTAACCAAATTCCCCACTCCCCCCAGCCTATCCCACTCCCAAGGCGAGGGGCAGCCACGGGGAAAAGCAGAGGGCTACTTGTTTAAATAGTTAACAAATGGACAAAGGAGGCTTCCGTAGGAAGATGGGCATTGTCACTGTGGATGAGAACAGGCACCAAACTAGCCCATTCGCCTACCTCCTCTAGCGGTAAACACCAACTGCATCAGCATTGCAAGGGGCAGTTATAGAGAATCGAACCCCAGGGGAATTTCCCTCTGTACCTCTCCACACTTGTATATTGGTTCCTCCCAGAAATCAGTTTAATCTGAACAACACAAAGCAAATGTTATTAGTGACGCCTGAGACCAAGGCAGACAAGAGAAAAAAGTACTACAGTGACACCTAAAGTTAGATCTAAAATGATCAAATGTTAAAAACGTATAAAGATTGTAAAGGCATATTCGCCTTTAATCCGTATGTGATCACCGTGCCACTGGTCTTCTCCAGCCTCCCTTCATGCACACAGAGCCCCCGCTGGAGCCGCAGAGACAGGGTCAGTTCTCAGCGAACGCCCTGTGCTCTGAGAGGCCAAGGAAGAGGCATTGGGGGCAAACCCTGGAGAGCCCTTTTGGCAGCACAGATTACAGGGAAATCACTCATGGGGAAGGTTTTTCACCTGCCCTAAACAACATGGGCAGAGGCAGTTACTGTAGCCGTTGCCCTTATATTGGCCTTCCAAGGCCGCTGTGTGCCTGGATTGAAAAGGAAGAGTTGTGAAGGCCTCAGCGTGTGATTACAACCATGAGCTAACTAACTGGCTGTCAAGGCTGATTCCCCGCTCTGGCACTCCGAGTGCAGAAGTGGGGGGCTGCAAAGACCTTTAATAGAAGCCTGGAGTGGCAAATATTTTCTTAACTCCCAAGGTTCCAGATCCCCAGGCCTTGGGTCCTATCGCTGCCACCACCCCCCAAATGCAAAACCCCTTGAGAGCCCAGGAAGGCGCACTTGGGAATTCCTTCCTGTGGGTCCCCTCAAGCTCTTTCACCCCCTCCCCCCCGGGGAAGAGCCGAGGAAAGAAAAGAGACAAGGAAATCAGCTGTTGCCACCAGCTGAACCTGGAACCCTTTGTTCCTCTTAGCAGCTAACTGAACAACATGCACATGGACCTCTTTACTTCCTGAGACACAGGAGCCATGTTCTTAAAAAGGGTAATTTTTATATATATATATATATATAAATAAAAGAGGAAAACATCTGGAAAATCAGGCTGTTGCTAGATATTAAAGAGCAACTGGAAAGAATTAAACACCAGGAATGGCTTCCCTGGGGTCCAGCTTAAAGGTTACACAAGAAAACAAAAGCACAGAGGAATCCACAAGCCCCAATTTAAGAGATAAACCTGATCTCATTTAACTGAACATTTCCTGTCCTACTTACATATCCGTAGCTCCAAAGGAGTAATTCCAGGTGTGAATGCTGAGGAATGTTCATACCTGGCCAAGCTCCTTACAGCATCCCCGCTGCTCTGTCTCTCCAGCTGAGAGAACAGTAACAAACAGCCCACAGAGGGGAAGGGTTTATTTATTTATTTTTCCAATTTTAAAAGTTTCTAGTCTTCCCATTGGCTCTTTTGGCCAGTTGCCAACTCACTTCCTTTTACCTAAGCATTTCAATGAGATTTCTTAACCCTTTACAGGTAAGGCAAGTAGAATACCACTACTAAGAAGGATTTTTATAACTATCAGACTGGCTGAGTGTCCATAAAAGAGTGCTACCCCCCTCCCTCCATTTACCACACTGGCATATCCACAAGTCTTTGTAGGAAGAGCTGAAGAGCTGAACTTGAAACTGCTGCCAAACCCAGCTGTTTATCAATAGCCACTAATCCCACGTGATCAATTTAATCTAGAACAGGTGTTTTAAGGCCACCTCACCTCAGTAGTTGTGTGTGTCACGTTCATTAGCGAATCTTAAAGAGGAGAAATGTAATTCCCACTGTACAAATGGGGACCAGTTTTAGTGAGCTGGGAGCCTAAGTCCAACTTTCAGAAGTGACTTAAAGTTAGCAGCCTGAATCCCAGAGAAAGGGATTTGGATTTAGGTTCCTAAATCATTTAGTTACCCCGAGCCCAACTCCCTGAGGCACCTTTGATTTCAAAGGGATTTGGGTCAGAGCGCCACACACTACCCACAGGGTCAGAGCGCCACACACTACCCACAGGGCCGGCCCACAACATTTTGGCACCTGAGGCGGGGAGCTCAAATGATGCCTCCATAGCTCCTTGCTTGGGCCAAGACTTGGAAAGGTCTCAATTCTGCCTTCTTCCTGTTCTACTCCTCTCATGGTACCGCTCTGCTACCTACCCCAATAAAGGAGAATTAACAATTTAAAATGCCTTGTTCAAAAATGTTAAGTAACACTTAACTTTCAAACGCCTGAACAGCAAATGTAACTATTTTTGTCTGCATAGTAAACACTGGCATTTTCATCTGTTTGAATAAGCAAAGTGGTGCTTTCTGTGCCTTCTTGATTGCAAAGATCTGAACTGCTTCCTGGAGGTGCACAGTCTGGGCCAGCTCATGCTCTATTGAGATGGTTGCAAGCAGGGCTGGCTCTAGGTTTTTTGTTGCCCCAAGCAAAAAAATATTTGGCCACCCCCCCTCCCCCTGCTTTTTGTGTGTGTGGCTTTTACACATGTTTGCACAGCACCTGATTTCGTTGTTTTCCACTCTGCTCAGCAATGGCTGATGATGGCTCTTTAATCTCTTAGATTCAGAAGAAAGCTGGGGCTTGTATTCGTTACTTGATTTACTGGGAGCAACTTTTCTTATTAAAGAAGAATCTCTTTTGTATTTGCTCTTCTTTCAGCGCATGCCCCTCCAACTTCACTTCCCACCCAGACTGGAAGCGAGATCGGAGAGTTTCACTCCTTAAAGTCTAAAACCCACGAGTGTTTCTTTCCCCTGCTTCTCCCTCCTTTCGATAAAAGGCTCCTGGTGTCTTTTCCTTTCACCTTCATTGGAAGGAAAGTCTCATGACCCCCCAGTCCCCGCTTTCCCATCACCATCCTCCTTCCAGTGACCTGCTCCTTTAGCGAATGCCTCACATGTCCAGGGTCGGGAAATATCCTTCACATCAAAAGGGAAGGGGGTGGGGGGGGATTAGGACAACGGGTCTGGGGGCGCCACTCAGTCTGTCCCAGAGCCATGAAAAAACCTCACCTGGACAGTTCAGCTCCTAAATCTCTCCCTCCTCTTCCCCAACACTAGCGGGGTTTGCATCCAAGCAGCTGTGAATTACATTTACTGCTGGGGATGGTTTTTTGGTTGTTGTTTTACCGCAGTGTTGCGGGGTGGACACCCGCTCCTGCCCTGGAGGGCTGGAAATCAGCCCTGGAGAGGGCTGCAGGGGTAAAAGCTGGGCTGATTGGGGAAGCGGCCGCAGCTGGGCCACGCCCCAATCAGGCCCCAGCTGGCCTGTATATAAAGGCTGGGAGCCAGGGGTTGAGCCGTCTCTGTGTTCAGAAAGAGATGGGCCTGGCTGCAGGGAGCTTAACTAAGTGCCTGGAGTAGAGCAGGGCTGGGGAAAGGCCAAGGGAGCCGGGGAGCTCCGGCCTAGGAAAGCCCCAGGCTGCAGGCCTGGTAAGGCCTATTAGTTACTGGGTTGCAGGCAGGGCCGGCGCTTCCATTTAGGCGACCTAGGCAGTCACCTAGGGCAGCAGGATTTGGGGGGCGGCAATTCTGCGGCGGGGGGGCCTTCCGCGCTCCGGGTCTTTGGCGGAAATTCTGTGGCGGGGGGGTCCTTCCGCGCTCTGGGTCTTTGGTGGAAATTCTGCAGCGGGGGGTCCTTCCGCGCTCCGGGTCTTCGGTGGAAATTCTGCAGCGGGGGGTCCTCCCGCGCTCCGGGTCTTTGGCGGAAATTCTGCAGCGGGGGGTCCTCCCGCGCTCCGGGTCTTTGGCGGAAATTCTGCAGCGGGGGGTCCTTCCGCGCTCCGGGTCTTTGGCGGAAATTCTGCGGCGGGGGGGTCCTTCCGCGCTCCGGGTCTTTGGCGGAAATTCTGCGGCGGGGGGGTCCTTCCGCGCTCCGGGTCTTTGGCGGAAATTCTGCGGCGGGGGGGTCCTTCCGCGCTCCGGGTCTTTGGCGGAAATTCTGCGGCGGGGGGGTCCTTCCGCGCTCCGGGTCTTTGGCGGAAATTCTGCGGCGGGGGGGTCCTTCCGCGCTCCGGGTCTTTGGCGGAAATTCTGCGGCGGGGGGGTCCTTCCGCGCTCCGGGTCTTTGGCGGAAATTCTGCGGCGGGGGGGTCCTTCCGCGCTCTGGGTCTTTGGCGGAAATTCTGCGGCGGGGGGGTCCTTCCGCGCTCTGGGTCTTTGGCGGAAATTCTGCGGCGGGGGGTCCTTCACTCGCTCCGGGTCTTTGGCAGAAATTCTGCGGCGGGGGGGCCTTTCGCGCTCTGGGTCTTTGGCGGAAATTCTGCAGCGGGGGGTCCTTCACTCACTCCGGGACCCGCCGCCGAAGTGCCCCGAAGACCGGGAGCGCAGAAGGACCCCCTGCCTAGGGCGGCAAAAACCCTGGCACCGCTCCTGGTTGCAGGGGGCAGCCCATGGGTAGGCAGAGGCAGCAGGTCCGAACCCCTTTGCCTGTGATGAGTGGCTGACACTGCCGTCTGCCCCAGTGAACGGGGGCTAGATGGAGACTGGGCAGTAGCCAAGACTGAGGTGAAGTGGGGATAGTGGGTGGGGGTTCCCCTGGGAGGGGGAGACCCAGAGCTGTGAGGGGTAACTGCTAGGGGGCAGCACCCCAGACAACAGGGCACAGGGTCCGGGAGGGACATGGGGACCAAGCAGCAGTGGATCACTGGCCTGCAGGGGGCGCTCCGATGGCTGGCGAGCTAATTCCCAAGGATGACCAGCAGGAGGCGCCGCAGCGGTGAGTCCCTCATCCTTACACGCAGCTCGACAATAATCCGCACGAGTTACTGGTTGCTCTTTTGCTAGCAGGGCTGCACTTTAAGGCGCTTGGGTTTGGGTATCCCCTCCCCCTCCGGGTTTTGCGGCTCTGATCGCTCTGCAAAAAGACCAAGGAAAGCAGTGGCCGATCCTCAGCTGGTGTGAATTGACACTGACTTCAGCGCTGACCATTCCCACCAGCTGAGGAGCTGCCCCCAAAGGTGTTTCACAGCTACACCTAGCAAGATTGACATGGGTCCGGGACTCTCTCCGCCACCTGCAGCCCCGATCCTGCTCTCATGAGAGAGAAGTCAGCACAGATCCTTGTCGATCCCTGCATGACACTGTGGGATTGGGTTCCTGAGCACGACTGGCTGGTCGGGGGAGTCCCAACAGGTATAAACAGCGGCCTGCCCCAGGCCCAGACGGAGTTTTCTCTCCTTTGACATCCACTGAGCTCTTCCCGACGGTGACACCCCCGCTGGGGGAGCTGCGATTGCTTCACACATGGCTTCCATAGCGGTGAACAGGGCGATTGTTTGTAGGACCAAGTGACCTGCTCTTAAAACCCCCATAGACCACATCCACCTACACAACCTGCCTTCCCTAGACTCTGCCCTGCTGGATGGACAGGGGAGGACAAAACCCTGCCTTAGCGGGGTCCTTTTCCTCTCTCCCCTGATCGAGCACCCGCAGTGAGGACATGTCTGCGAAGTGCAACAGCCCAGTGGATGCTGATGTGCTGAGGGAAACCACGGGCCAATTCCTGAGGTTGGACCCCCCCCATGAGCAGGAAGGTGCCAGCTCTGGGGGAACATTGTCAGCAAGGACCCTGTCCTGGTACTGAACTGATCCAGATCCGGATCCCCGCCAGTCCGCTGTCGATTCCTTCCCCAGGAGTTTATAAGAATGTCTGGACAGGATCTATACATCTGTTGTAGCCCCCCACTGTCAGCTACACCCTGACACGGGGGAGCTCTCCCAGGGCTTGTGTTGTGCGGGGTCTCACCGCCCGTCGTGAGCTTGGGGAAGGAGTAAGGCTGGAAATAGGATGGTGGAGTCCTCTCTCTCCAGCCCTTCCTGGGGCAAAACTCTCATTGAGTGCCCCGTGGGGGTAGGCTCCAGCCCTGTGCCTTTCCATGCAGCCCCGCAAAGCACGTGCCGCTGCAGATCTTGTATTCGTGTGGATGTGCCCGCACAGGAGAGGGAGAGGAGCCAATTGTCAGGCAACCCAGCACCTCGCGTCTTTCCCGCGACAAGGGCAGCACCTGCCCATCTCTCCGGGGCGCTGCTTGGAAGAGGGGCTGTGTTCAGGAGGGAGCACATGTGGGTTCGTGGTTGCAAGCCAGCACCATGGGCAGCAGCTCAGGAGAGCGCTTGGTTCTCAGACAAGCAAAGAACACGCGGGGGGAGTTAGCCTGTCCTTGACTCGCCTCGTGGTGTCCAGAGTAGCGCGGAATGAGCCCGGGATGGCGTCTGGTGTCGCCTTTGTTAGGAGTCTGTTTGAGTCTGACAGTTACGTTCATGGGAGTCTTTGCTTCTCCCAAAGCCGCCTGGGTGGAAGCATCGGGGTGCTGCAGAAATACAGAGACACAGAGAGAGGAGATTGCATCTGCTGGAAACGTGTCCTTACGCCCTGTCCCTCTGGCCAGTCACTGTTTCTTTAGAGTCATGTCGTCTTTTGACACTGCTCTGTCAGATCAGGTGCCTTTGGCTAGGGCAGCCTGCTGCAGCCATACAGAGCGATTGGGGGGATTGGGCTCCAGCGGTGATGGTGGGGCGGAAATGGGGCTGGCTGCATCAGCCTGACCCTCTGTGTACACTGCCTATCTGTACAGACAGGTCCCCCTAGGTTTCCCTAGGAGCGCCCGGTCTGGAATCTCTCTCTCCATCCAGACACACGAGTGTGAAATCTCCTGAACTCTGTGTTAGCCTTGCCAAGTTCCAGTCCATGTTCGCTTAGAGGACAGGGTCGATGCACGTGGGATCTAGCTGTCAAGCTGAACTTCACTCTGGAGAGCCATAAACCAGCTGTTTGATCTCTCCCCTCAGGTGCCTGACTGCGTTCTTACATTATAAACCAGTGCGGTTACAAGACAGCCCAGTGAAGGGACCCTGCATTGGCTGACACATCTGTGCTAGCCCCTATGTGCTCTCCTCTTCCCAGATGTGCTGGCCCCTTGCACACCCCCGAAATTCAGGACTGAGGGCTTCTGAGTGTGATGCAAACTGGTTAGCTTGGAAACGGTACCGATTTCCGTTTAAACCCTACATGGATTCGAGCCCAGAGAGGCAAACCTGATTGGAGACAGTGAGGTCTGCGCTCGGAGCGGTTCTTGATTTCAGCTCCATTGGGATTTTGAGAGTGGGCCTGCAAACCCTTCCTAGCCTGAGTAATCCTTACCCCACAAATTGTTCCACCGGAGCCAGTGGGGTCAGTCCCATTAGTAAGGAAGGGAAGATTTTAACGAGAACTAGACCCTGCAGAAGTTTGTCTGGTCCAGCCCTGGGCTCTGTTCCCAGCACCTGAGCTCCTTCTAGCTTTCCATGCATGCAGCTTCTCTTTTCTAGTGGGCAATTGTACAGTAAACCCCGTGAGTCTCGAGTAAGCACACGGGCCGGTGCTCTTTTCCTTGCAACACCCGAAAGCCTCAACTCCTGGGAAGAGGATGGCCAGAATGCCGCCCCTGGAAATGTGCTGCCCCAAGCACGTGCTTGCTTTGCTGGGGCCTAGAGCTGGTCCTGCCCAGTGTCCTTGCATACTTTGGCATTTTAATGGAGGTTTTTCCTTTCATCACCTCAGTCATCACTTTCAGCATCTCCCCCTGTTGGACTGCCAGTTTTTGGAGAGTTTCACTTAATCTTTCCAGTTTTAACTGTGTTTGGGGCAGGATCCTTTCCCCAGCAGCTGCATTCACTAGGCCCCCACTTTGTGTTTGCAGGTTTGGCTTCTTCCGACCACATAATGGCAGCCTGCATGAGTTCATGGAACTTCTTACTGGGCTCTTCCTTAAACCTCCTTTTCATTTCACGTCGGAGGGAGTCGTCCCGGAGCCCCAACACCAACTGCTCTTTCAGAACCATATCTGGGTCTGGAACTCGCTGAGGGTCTCGCCGCTCCACTTTGCTTGTTCTCTCCTGGAGGTCATATGCGTATGCCCAGACAGTTTCACCAGGCTCCTGCTTTCTCTCAAAAAACTCCTTTAGTCGGGTTCCAACAGGTACCTTGTCTCCATACACTTCTAGGAGGAGTTCAAACACCTTTTCCACATCTTTCTTGTCTGCCACTGCCATGAACTTTACTGTGGCCTTGGCCTGGCCCTTGAGGTGTTCCTCTATGAAGTCCACACGATCTTCCTCAGGTACTCTTAGCACACGCAGAGCCGCCTTCACAGACTTGACCCACTCCTCTATTGTAATGTCTCCTGGTCTAGTTGGGAAGCCACCAAACTCCGTGACCTTCTGCTCCCGTGGGACATAAATAGTAGGGGGTTTCTTAGCGTCTGCTGCCTCTTGGTCTATCATTGCTTTAGCCAGTGACAAGGCGTCTCTCTGTTCTGTTCTAGCTTGTTGTAATGCTTCAGCTTCGTCCGATAATCTGCGCTGAAGTTCAGCACACTGGGCCCGTAGTTCTTCAATTCCAGCCATGGTAGGATGCTCGACCAGGCCTGGACAGGGCTACCAGAACTCAACCAGTAAACCAATGGGGTGGACCCTCTGGATAGGATCCTGTTCATGACGCCAATTATGTAAGTGGGGGAATGGTCCCGCTATTGTGGGGAACTTTCCTGGCTTATACACGACCCTGATGAAGTGAGCTAGCGAAAGGATCTGAGTCCTTGCTCCCACTCCCTTTACCCAGAGGCTGCCTGACCTGGAGGACTCCCCTGCCACTCTCCTGTCTGGCAGAGTCCTCGTAACCCCAACTAGGCTGGGCCCAGGATTCTTGGGGGGCTCAACCCCCAACCTTGTTGTGGGCACTCAGGGCAGGGGCTAGAGTGTCCCCACTCCGGGGGGCTCTCTCTGCACTGGATGCTTCCCTGACCCACTGATCATCACACACAGTTCAAAGCAAATACAATTTATTAAACAGCCATCAATTTTAAAAAAATAAGGAAAAAGTTAAAGGAAAACCCGTCACCCCGCTCTGTGGCACGGGGCCGTCACAACCCGCGTCTCTGGGATGTCAGGGAAGTTCAGTCTGTTCCTCACATGTCCCAGGCCCCTTCTCAGGCCCTGGCTGTGCTGCAGAGACGCTGCGGGTTGGACACTTGCTCTGGCGGTGGCCACACGCTCTCAGGCTCTAGGTGGCAGGAACCTTCTTCCCAGCGTCGCCCCCACCCCATTGGGGTTACGATCCCCCTCTGAGTCTGGGTTGCAGAGCCCCTTGTCTGGGGGCGTCTCCCTGCACTGGGCCCATTGCCCAGGGTCCCCCTCCTCTGCTCTCCAGAGCTGCTCCCCGCACCCAGCTCCGGCCCCAGCCCCAGCCTGTCTCAGCAGCAGCTGCTGTTTGGCCTCCAGCCCCTGGGCTGCGTCTCTGGCCCCTCCGGCTCCGGTGGCTGCAGCTCTGCCCCCAGCACAGCTCGGCTCTCTGGGCTGCTTCTGTGACTCTGCTCCCGGCTCTGACCTGCTCCCTGGGCTGCGTCTCTGGCCCCTCCGGCTGGCCCGGCTCTGCCCCCAGCTCAGCTGAGCCCCTGCTCCCTCCTTAGCTCCGCCTCCTCTGTCTGACCCAGGCCATTCCAGCTCACAGGGAGGGCGGGACCCCCCGGCCTCCTGACTCTCTGATTAGCTGCCCGCCCTGTCAATCAAGCTGACCTGGAGCATTGGCCTCTCCCCATTGGTCCTGGGGACTGTCAGTCTCAGGGTCCTGATCTCCCATCGACGCTTCCCCTTTTAGTGCTGGGAGCTAGCCACCAACCCCCCCCCCCCCCCCCACTGAGCCTTAGTAAGGGGGCAACAGTCCACTTACACAGACACTGATATGGGTTAAAAGGAATTATTACCTGCCAACCAGAAGCCCAAATAGTCCCATGTTCACCTCTCAGTTCCCGTGTGGGGATAGAAAGCAGGAGAGGTGAAAACACAAACCCCGGCAGCTATAAAAGGGAACAAGGCTGTTCCCCAAATCCCTGTTGGTCAATGCCATAGAGCTGTGCAGTGTCTGTTTAGAGATGTATTTGACTCCCTGCCCTGTACATTGTCTCCCTTCTATTAGCCTCATCACTGAACTGGTCTCCAGCCAGTCTGAGAGCCTAGGACCATGGTGCATTATGGAGCCAGCCCAGAACTGTAACTAGGTATTTTTGCGCCCGAGGCAAGAATATAGAATTGCACCGTCCCCCAGGGCCGGCTCTTCGGCTGCAATTCAGCTGCGGGTCCCTCAGTCCCTCTCGGAGGGAAGGGCCTGCCGCCGAATTGCTGCCGAAGAATGAATGAAGGGGCGGCGGTAGAGGCTGTGATTTGGGGGGTCTAACTCATGATTTTTGACTGCTTGGGCTGGTAATGTTGCTTCCAAAATGCTCTTTGGTTCCAGTCCAGTTCCAATCCCGAGAGGGACTCACAGGTGAAGAGAGGAGGGAGGTGCTGGATATCAGCAGTGGTCACTAGGGATCAGTATGTGTCCTGAGAATGCTGGGAGTTCAGGTTTGCAGGGCAGGATCAGAGGTGGCAGGTTTGTAGAAATTTTGGTGATCCCCAGAACCCGCCCCCACCCAAACTCTGCCCCTCCCACCTGCCCAAGGCTCTGGGAGGGAGTTTGGGTGAGGGAGGAGGTCTGGGGTGCAGGCCTTAGGCTGAGGCAGGAGATTGGGGTGCAGGCTCTGGGAGGGAGTTTGGGGATGGGAGGGGTGCAGAGGGATGGGGTGCAGGGTGAGGGTAGTGGGTTGTGGCTGCAGATGAGGGGTTTGGAGTGTGGGAAGGGCTCAGGGCGAGAGTAGGGGTGAAGGCTCTGTCTGGGTCTGGGAATGGGAGGTTTGGGGTGTGGGAGGGGCTCAGGGCGAGAGTAGGAGTATGGGGGTGAGGGCTGGGGCTGGGAATGGGAGGTTTGGGGTGTGGGAGGGGCTCAGGGCTCGGGCAGAGGGTCAGAGTGTGGGGGGATGAGGGCTCTGGCTGGAACTGGGGATGAGGTGTTTGGGGTGTGGGAGGGGCTCAGGGCTCGGGCAGAGGGTCAGGGTGTGGGGGGATGAGGTCTCTGGCTGGAACTGGGGATGAGGTGTTTGGGGTGCTGGAGGGGCTCAGGGCTCGGGCAGAGGGTCAGAGTGTGGGGGGATGAGGGCTCTGGCTGGAACTGGGGATGAGGTGTTTGGGGTGCTGGAGGGGCTCAAGGCTCGGGCAGAGGGTGCGGGGGGGGTGAAAGCTCTGGCTGGGGGTGTGGGCTCTGGGGTGGGGCAGGGCTGGGGATGAGTTTGGGGTACAGGCAGGCTGCTCCGGGACAAGGGCCAGAGAGGAGGACTCCCCCCCCAGCCCTTTCCCTGCCAGCAGCACTGAGCTCTGGGGGAGGAGGCCCCCTTTCCCGCCCCCCCTTTCTCCCCCCCCCCAGCAGCACACTCACCCCCACCACTGTCACTGCATGTGCTCCTAGGGTCTCTCTCAGGTCCAGGAATCTCCCTCGCCTCCCCCGTGGTGGGTGCCGGGGGGTGCTGCATGCGCCTCCTCCCCTGCTGTTGCCCCTGACTGTAGCCTCACTGGGGGTGGGGGATGGGGCTGCCTCCTTGCCCAGCATGGGGAGGAGCAGTGACTGTGGGCAGGGGGACGGGGGGCTGTGCTGCTGGAGGGTCCTGCCGGAAAAGGGAAGGGTCTGAGGGGGAAGGACAGGCTCAGAGTCAGTCTGTCCTGGAATGGAGAGGGGGGGGCACTAGGACCCTGCAGCAGCAGTTGTTGCAGGGAGGCAGCATAGAGCTGCTCTGCTCCAGGCCAGGAAGAGGGGGTGGAAGCAGGTTGAGGGATGGGGGTCGGGGGGGGGGGGGGAGATCACCTGGGTTATAAATATCTCCATGCCAGCAGCTTTTTTTTTCTCTCCACCACTTTCTGCGCCCTCTTGACTTTGTGTGCCAAAGGCAAGTGCCTCACTCGCCTCGCCCTTGTTACAGCACTGAGCCACCCACCCACCCTCATCCTCTGAGTATCCTTCAGTGTAACTGTCTAGGGAACATTCCCCGAGAACATTCTCTCTCTCTCTCTCTCTCTCTCTCCCTCTCCCTCTCTCTCTCTCTCTCCAGTGTGTGTGAATGAGTGTGGGGATATGAAAGGGAACATGAGTGTAATGGGAGTGGAGATCTGTGTCTCAGTGTGAATGCTGATACTGGTCTGAAAGTCAGTGGGAATGGAAATATTTTTGTTGGTATCCCTCAATATTACATCTTGGGGATGGTTTAGAAATACATAGTGTTCATGTCATACAACTTCTTTAAACACAACCAGGAGAAAGCTTCTGTCTACACTTTATTGCTTATTAATAATGAACTAAGTAAATGATCTGTATGATGATGCTTAGTGGTGACAGATTTGGTGCTGGTTGTGGGTCTAGCGCCTAGGGTCTCCAGAAGCTGGGAATGGGCGACAGAGGGTGGATCACTCGGTGATTCCCTGTTCTGTTCATTCCCTCTGGGGCACCTGGCACTGGCCACTGTTGGGAGACAGGACACTGGCCTAGATGGACTTTTGGTCTCGCCCAGTTTGGCCATTCTTATGTCCTTAATTATAGTCTAGGATTCCATAGTCCTAGGCACGGTACAAACACAAACCATAAACCCTCTCTCAGTCCCACCGAGTTTACAATCCGAGTGTAAATGGGAAGTGGAGTGTGACTGGGAACAGGAATATAAACACCAATATAAATATCAGCCGTGCATAATAATCTTCCTTCACTGTAGCCTGAATCCCCCCTCGACTCTCCCCTAAAGAAAAACTCCCAGACATGCTGTTCTCGGCCCACTAATGTCAGGGAGGCTCCACTGCAAAACCTTAACTCTGTCCTCAGACTTCCCACCCCGCCCCAGCTTCTCCCACCTGCACCCACAGGCGCCCCAGACCTGGTCCAAAGCATGAGCCAGGCTTGCTCAGATCACATCCCTAGTGTCATGGATCATTTCAATGTAGCTGGTCACTGCTGGGAAGGGAAAGGGGCTTCGGTCCCAAATCCCTCCCAGCGCCATAGGAAATCTTCCCTCTCCAGCGGGTGGCGCAGCCCAATGGATCCCTGGGACACGACCCCTCCCCAGACACTGACCCCCTGTGACCGGACATTGCATGGCCCTTGTGCACGTGGAACGGGGCTCCAGAGCTGAGTCCCCCCAATCCCCAATGTCACCTCACAATAGCCAGGCCCTCAGTTCCTGGGTGAGGAAATACAGTCACTGCAGGGAGCTGGTCATTCCTCCCAGGGGTCCGAAAGTGTCAGGAGGACCCAGCGCCCTGTGCCCAGCGCTGCACAGACACACAGGACGGGACAGTCTGACTTCTGCACCCGGAGCCCTGGGGCGAGTCAGTCAGATCACTGGCAGCAGGAGTGTGTGTCTCTTATAAAGCGGGGGTATGCAAATGTGGGAGACAGTTTCCTGTTTAAATCTGTGCCTCTCTCTGCCCAGGTTGCACCCGGAGACACAATCCGCAGCCCCTGGGTCTGTGCAGTGACCAGCCAGACCCTGAGAACTTTCCCCTCCAGCACCCGGGAAAATGAGGCTTTGGCTCCATTTAGTTTTGATTGTGGCAGCTTTGGAAGGTATTTTCTCTCTCTCTTTAAGTACACTGGGGATGCAGAGGAATTTTGTCATATTTGAAACTAGCATTGATATGATTATTAACATGTGTTTATTCTCAGGTGTCTGGTCCCAGGTGCAGCTGGTGGAATCCGGAGGGGATGTGAAAAAGCCCGGAGACTCTCTCCGCCTCTCCTGCAAAGCCTCCGGCTTCACCTTCAGCGACTACGAGATGGACTGGGTCCGACAGGCTCCAGGGAAGGGACTGGACTGGGTGGCTCTGGTTAGCAAACCGACTGGATCCAAGCAACATTATTCGCCGGCTGTTCAGGGGCGATTCACCATTTCCCGGGACAACTCCATCAACACGGTGTATCTCCAAATGACCGGCCTGAAGCCCGAGGACACCGCCCGGTATTACTGTGCGAGAGACACAGTGAGGGGAAATGAATTTATACTCATGCAAAAACCTCCTGCTGTAGATTGAAAACAACATATTCAGCCCTGGGGGACGGTTGAGGGCTATAAACCACAATTACCTCAACAACAAGAAACGAGACAAAGAAAGAAATCAATTGCATTGATGTTTTCTTTCTGTCCGTTAATTTCGCAGAAACCAAACAATATTTAAATATTTACATCCAGAGAATAATACATTTTTCAGGGCCGCTCCACCTCCCTTCCCTCTCCCCCCAAACAGCTCGCTCTGTGAAAACTTCATCTGCGGTATTCTGGCCCAGGCAATGCCCCTTTAACGATGCCACCATTGGGGGCACACTGAAGAGAAGTGACCATACTTCTGCCGTGCTTAACCCTTATTTCAGGGCCTGATGTCCAGATCCATGTTCCTCACATCTCAACACCTCACAATCATGAATACATTTTACCCTCACAACACCCTTGAGAGGTAGCAAAGTATCAGTATCCACCATGTTGCAGGTGGGGAAACTGAGGCACGGAGTGATTAACTGGTTTGCCCAAACAGGCAGCCTGTGCCAGAGTGAAGACAGGAATTCTGCTCTCTCCATTTCCAATTCAGTGGTTTAACCACAGTGTAATCCTTCCTCTCCGGCTTTCACGGGATGAGAGGCAGGGCTCCTGTCACAAATTGTGATTTCAAGAGAGAGGACATTTATACGGATCTCAAGAATACCCAGAGTTATCATAACTCATCATAACATATATTTGAAAGGGATGTTAAACCCGGTGCTTCAGGGTTTAAGCCAGTCTCTCACTATTGGACATCAGGATGAGATCTAATGTGGAAGGCAGATTACCCCACACTGCCCCCTGCATGGTTTCTTACACTCTCTTCTGAAGCATCTGTGACAAAACACTGTCCGAAAGATGATATTGGACTAGATGGAACTTGGGTCTAACCCCATCTGGCGGTCACTATGGTCCTATGTACATATGCACCGCGGCTAATTCTCTGCAGGTAGAGACAAGCTGAGATTTCAATTCTGGAGCCCAGATGAATTCTCCCTGTTTGTCAGGACCGGCTCTAGGCACCAGCAAAGCAGGTGCTTGAGGCAGCACATTTGCAGGGGCTGGCATTCGGGCCATCCTTTTTTTTTTTTTTTTTTTTTTTTGCTTGGGGGCCTGCTGCAGAAGCGGAGAACCCACGGGATCCTGGGAGTTCCTTGCCTAGCTCCCTGCCTATAGAGCCAACCCTGGAGCAGGGAAAGAACTACATTTCCCAGCATTCCCTGGCAGCTATCAACAGGAAAGGGAGGGGGAGGGAGTGAGGTAGCTGAGCCATGCTGCAGCTTGCTGTGGATGGAGAGCTGGCTGCTAGAAGGGGGTGGCACTGTGAGTGGGGGACAAGTGTGCCCAGCCCAAGGAGTAGGCGGCTTTGCCCCAGATGTCCCCTTCAGAAGACTTCCCCAGCCTGGATTAGGGATACTGGTGTGACCTCACCTTGCAGCCCCCAAAGAAAGAATTGGGTGGACTAAATGGGCAGTGCCCCTCTCTGTCTGAAGCCTAGCAAGGGAGGTATGTGGATCCCACTAGAATTCAAAATGAAAAGTAAGGGAGGGGAGCTTTAGATACAGCTTTAGATACAGTACCAGGCACGTAGGAGGATTTCCACTTCTGAGCCATGGAAGCAGAAATTGACTTTTCCTTTCCAGATTTAGCCAATATTCGGAAAGGGAATCTAGCACCTGCCTTCCAGATTTGAACACCCTCAAAATTCAGGAGTGCTCAAGCTCAGTTTGGGCAGCTGTAACTTCATTTCTCCCCAATAAAATATACTGATCCACTGGAACTTGCTGTAGAAAAAGTAGAATAAATTGAGTAAGAAATGCTTCCCAGTGGTTATTAGGACTGGAATTGCTATTTTCAACAGCCATTTTTTTGTTTGTTTTGTTTTTTGTTTTTTTTTTTAGTTTTATTTGTTTAAAAGGAAGACAGTGATATTGCATTGGCAAATTCCCCATAGAAAGAAAGAGTGGAACAAAAGAATAATAAAGGCACCTCAACTTTTCCTCATTTATGTAGGACAGTCTTATAATATGCATCCAGACATCCTCCAATCACACAAGCTGAAAATTGTTCAACTTCACTGCAGTTCTGTAACCATACGGGAACCAATCCTGTCTGTGTTCTGTGCGCATCTGAAATTCCTGCTGAATGACCTGCCCTGGGAGCGAGTTACCAGTGACCCAAGGCTGGGACAGCAGGACAGGGCTGCCCAGAGGGGGGACAAGTGGGGCACAAGAGTTTTTGGGGGCCCTGGAGCGGGGTCCTTCACTCCTTCTTCCGCTCCGGGTCTTCGGCTGCAATTCGGTGGCAGGGGGCGCACAGAGGTGAAGTGACTTGACCAAGGTCACAGAAAGAGTTTGAGAGAGAAAGCACACCAGGAATTGAACTCGGCTGTCCTGAAGTGTGGCCCAATGCCTCCCCCCAAAAAACCATCCTTCCTCTCTAAATACAGTAGCCCGTCCTGTAATGGAAAAAAACAACAGGGATCTTTTTACTATCTTTTCTGGGGTATGACTTATTCCAAAGGGAGCTCACATTTTTATAGGACATATTCACAGAAAGTTACGCTGCGATAAAGGGCCTTTTTTGTCATAACATCTACAGCTCTTCCTGGACAATCCCTTCATTAATTCTTTGTGGATGGAACCAAGCTGGGAATGGACAGCTCTTTCTAAAAGAATATGCTCTAGAAATTACAGGCTTTACATATCTATACTGCTTTGCACAATGTGAGCCTCCTCCAATGCTAGGGCTCGGAGATATTATGTAGTGATTATAATTAATTAATTAATAAGTTAAATCAGTGGGTGAAATTCTCTGGCCTGTGGTATGCAGAAGATCAGAGCAGATGCCCATAATGGTCCTTATGGTCTATGAATCTATGGCAGCAGCTGGATTCATTTCTCCAAAACAAGTGGCATGGATATGTCTCAAGGGAAGATCCCCATGTATCTATCAGCTGAGAGGCACTGGCATGTCCTGCAGGGGGCTCCCTACCTAGCCAGAGCTCCCCCTGCCAGCCCCTTTCATCTCCCATCCCTGCTGGGTCACACCCACGTGCAAATCCCTGCCCTGGGAGATTCCTGTTTAAATACAAACCCCTGGTTCTAGGAGCCTCAGTCTCTCCCCAGACTCAGACCTGGCGATTCCAACAGGGAGGTTTTCCTTTTTAATTAAACAATATGAATTTGTTATTGATTTTCCTTTTCTTATTGGCCACTCCAGGGTGTAAGTATCTTTCAGTAGGGGAAGGCGAGGGTATAGATACAGAAGAATGATTTGGTGAAGGAATTAGGATTGGTAGCAAACATAATGGCTTTTCTTCGCAGAAAATATAGACGTTTCATCAAAATGAAAATCAAAATATTTCTGATTTTGGTAGGGGGAGACCAAAGACCCTTTGGCTAAAAAATGCTGAAAGCCAGAAAATTTAGGATTTTCATACAGAAAATTAAATCCCACAAACCCAAAATAGTTCAGGTTTTTTTTGCCTGACTAAATTCCAATGATGAAAACAAAAAATGTTTAGATTTTACCCTAAAATTTTGGGTGTTCAGTTTACTGACAAAAAATCGAAATGTTTGGAAGAAAGCAGACATGCTCTGTGAAAATGTTCATTTATTAAAAAAAAAAAAAAAAAAAAGACCGTGTTTCCATCAGTGGGGGGGGGGGGGGGGATGCTGATGAAAATATTAGACCAGCTTTAGCAGAAATGCAATTCTTTGTTTCCTTCTAGGTGTCCTTTCTCAGCCCCAGCTGGTGGAGTCGGGGCCAGGCGTGGTGACACCTTCTGCGTCTCTCACACTCACGTGCACCATCGCTGGAGACTCGGTCACTAACCCCTACTGGGAATGGGTCCGCCAGCCCCCGGGGAAAGAGCCAGAATGGCTGGGACAGGGGCACTACGTGGGCCACTCAGTACAACCCCGCTGTGCAGGGCAGGGTAACAGTCTCTGGAGATTCTTCCCGGAACTTGTTCTACCTGCACCTGGGCTCGCTGATGAAATTCCAGCGTCCGTCGTTTTCTCCTTCTAATCTTCACTAGCCTCTGCGAAGGAGAAACATTTGCAGCTGGTGGAGGAGAAGGGAGAGGTGGTTAAAAAAGACACATTTTAGAGAACAATGGGTACACTTTTTCACGTTAAATTTTGCTGTTCACATTACACAGCACATGTGCTTTTGTTACAAGGTCGCATTTTTCCTCTTATATTGAGGGCCTGCCGGTTTGGTGTGAGAGATCACTCACGCAGTGCCAGGAAACAGATTTCGACTTGCAGGCAGCCATGGTAAGCCACAGTCTTTTGGCTTTTTTAACCTTCTTAACATGTGGGAATGGTTTCAAACAGTAGCGCCCTCATTTCCTATACCAAACACCCATTGGGTTGGCCATTTAAAATGGGTTTGCAATGTAAAAGGGGGGCTGCGGTTTCCGGGTTAACATGCAGCACAAACCCAACTAACCCGCCCCCACCCAATTATCGGGGATGATAACTTCACCCCTCCCCCCCACTGCGTGGCTAACAGCGGGGAACATTTCTGTTCAGCCAAGCAGGAATGGGTACCTCTGAATGTCCCCTTAATAAAATCACCCCATTTCAACCAGGTGACTGTGAATGATATCACTCTCTTGAGGATAACAAAGAGCGATAAGGAATGGATGTTGTCTGCATGCCAGGAAACACCGGGACCATACGCTGCCATGCTTTGTTATGCAATGATTCCAGACTACGTGCTACTGGCCTGGTGTGGTAAAGTGTCCTACCATGGCAGACGGGATAAGGCAGCCCTCCCCAGAAACCTTTTGCAAAGGCTTTGGGAGTACATGAAGGAGAGCTTTCTGGAGATGTCCCTGTAGGATTTCCACTCCATCCCCATACACGTTAACAGACTTTTCCAGTAGCTATACTGGCCGTGATTGCCAGGACAAATTAATCATTAATCATTAAACACGCTTGCTTTTAAGCCATGTATAATATTTACAAAGCTACACTCACCAGAGATCCCCTGTGTGCCCTCAGGGTCTGGGAGCACGCCTTGGGTGAGTTCAGGGGTAACTGGCTCGAGGTCCAGGATGATAAACATATCCTGGCTGTTGGGGAAACCGGTTTCTCCGCTTCCTTGCTGCTGTGAGCTATCTACATTACCTCCATCCTCATCTTCCTCGTACCCCAAACCCTCTCCCCTGTGTGTTTCTCCATTGATGGAGTCATAGCACACGGTTGGGGTAGTGGTGGCTGCACCCCCTAGCATGGCATGCAGCTCCGTGTAGAAGCGGCATGTTTGCGGCTCTGCCCCGGACCTTCCGTTTGCCTCTCTGGCTTTGTGGTAGGCTTGCCTTAGCTCCTTAATTTTCACGCTGCACTTCTGTGTGTCCCTGTTATGGCCTCTGTCCTTCATGGCCTTGGAGAGCTTTTCTAATGTTTTGCCATTTCGTTTACTGCTACGGAGTTCAGCTAGCACTGATTCATCTCCCCATATGGTGAGCAGATCCCGTACCTCCCGTTTGGTCCATGCTGGAGCTCTTTTGCGGGGGGAGGGATAGCTCAGTGGATTGAGCATTGGCCTGCTAAACCCAGGGTTGAGAGTTCAATCCTTGAGGGGGCCATTTAGGGATCTGGGGCAAAAATCTGTTTGGGGATTGGTCCTGCTTTGAGCAGGGGGTTAGACTAGATGACCTCCTGTGGTCCCTTCCAACCCTGATATTCTATGATTCTTTTGTGATCCTGGGACTCCATCACAGTTACCTGTGTTGATGAGTTCTGCGTGGTCACCTGTGCTCTCCACGCTGGGCAAACAGGAAATTAAATTCAAACGTTCGCGGGGCTTTTCCTGTCTACCTGGTCAGTGCATCTGAGTTGAGAGTGCTATCCAGAGCGGTCACAATGAAGCACTGTGGGATAGCTCCCAGAGGCCAATAACGTCGAATTCCATCCACACTACCGCAATTCCAACCCACTAAGGGCGATTTTATCGCTAATCCCCTCGTCGGAGGTGGAGTAAAGAAACCAGTTTAAAGAGTCCCTTAAGTCGAAAGAAAGGGCTTCATCGTGTGAACATGTCCAGGCTTAATTCGATTTAACGCTGCTAAAGTCGACCTAAACTCGTAGTGTAGACCAGGCCCAGGAAACTCACTCTACTCAGAGACCCAAGTGCTCAGCCTCCCCTGCTAGTATATTTTTCACTCTCTAAGAGAGAAAACTATGGATATGTCGCTCATTTTCCCGATCTTATTTACTTTCACCCCAGATCAATGTTCAGGGAGGGGACTGCAAGAAAGAATCTTTTAAATATTTACTTCTCCTGTCTAATCTGTTCTTCTTGATGCTGCTGCTTACAGGTGTCCTCCCTCTGGTGCAGTTGGTCCCAACTGGTCCTGGAGTGCTGGGATACTATAGAGGTCTACAAAATCGTGACTGGTGTGGAGCAAGCGAACAGGGAAGTGTTATTTATTCCTTCATATGACAAAAGAACCAGGGGTCACCCAATGAAATTAAGAGGCAGCAGGTTTAAAACAAACCAAAAAAAAGGACGTACTTCTTCACCCAACACATAGTCAACCTGTGGAACTCCTTGACAGAGGATGTTGTGAAGGCCAAGACTATAACAGGGTTCAAAAAACAAATAGCTACTGATGGACCTATCCTCCATGAATCTATCTATTAGCAGGATTGTTAGGGATGGTGCCCCTAGCCTCTGTTTGCCAGAAGCTGCGAATGGGCGACAGGGGATGGATCACTTGATGATTCCCTGTTCTGTTCATTCCCTCTGGGGCACCTGGCATTGGCCACTGTCGGGAGACAGGATACTGGGCTAGATGGACCTTTGGTCTGACCCAGCATGTTGTTATGTTCTAAGTCCCAAAACGGGGGAGAGGACTCCATGCAGTGCAGAGACCAGTTTTGAAGGGAGTGTTGGATCCTGGCTGTGACACACACATTCACGTGAATCCAAACAGCGATCCCCCCTCCCCTGCCCCAACAGTAAATCGAATATGAACACCATATCCCAAAAATAAAATTCTCTCTCGCTCTCTCGGTCACACACACACACACACATACACACACACACACACACACACAAACACTCACTTATAGGCTCGCCCAAAGTGAATCGAATATGTATTTAACAAAACAGACTTCAGGTAATTGATCTTTACCTCATGCCCTATCCAGAGCAGGGTTTGCCTAATTTCCCACAATACCCTGGCCCAAAATTCTGTTGTGATACACAAATTCAGTGAAAATGTGGGTCTGCATAATCCTACATGCCACAGGAATGATGTCAAACAGAAATCAAATAAGGTAAATGCACAGACATGGAAAGATGAAATGGGTATAAACAATAAGAAAAAGTCAATGCACGGTGTGTAGGAGTGTGTTCTTTGTACACAAAGGTATAAACAGGCACAAAGTGAGAAGATGTCACTATCTCCATTGGGGGTGGCATGCAGAGAGAAAGAGCGAGCATGTTTCACAAACACACACACAGAAGTGGGCTCTTAGCAGGGACCATCAGTGAAAAACACAAACATTCAGACACATCTATCTACGTGCACAGACAGCAATTCTCATATTCTCTGGCAGGGGGCAGGAATTACCTGCGAACACGCATTGCTGGCGCATTGACAAGCATCCGGTAATCACTGGGGGAAATCCACTGGCTTGTGCCGTGCAGGAGGTCAGATTAGCGGGTTCAAATGGCCCCTTCTGAGCTAAATATAATATGAAGCTATTAACTCGAAAGTGACATTAACTACAAGTTGCTACTTTCCCTTCCAGGTTACTCTTAGGACTCCCTAAAACTCTTAGGACTCGCATAAAACCCCAAACCTTCCTTGTCCCTTTGTGTCTCCATTTCCTCCTCCCTGTTGTGTGTATCTGCTACCGAATACCCAGTGTCTCTCCACACCTGCACCGCTTTCCCCGTGGATATATCTGCAGTGTCCCTTTATTCATTAATCAGTATTACAAGAGGAATCACCTTCCCCTTTGCTCATCCCTCCTGACAGCTCATTTCTATTGACTGTTCTGTGCACTGGTTATGTTTCTCGGCGATGCCCAACGCATTTCTCAGCAGCCGCTGTTGGAGGTTGGGATTCACAGACCCAGTTAAGCCCTGTCCTAAGGCACATTACACTCAGGGGAAACTGCATCATAAGGTTCAGTGACGTCCCCAGCCCAGCCCAGACCTGATGGAGACGTGTTACTGTCCACTCCACCAGCCAATGCTCCCAACCTACACGGCTCCTTGTCACCTTATACCCGCTGGGTGAGACCCACATGCAAATCCCTCCCCAGGTGGTTCCTGTTAAATACCAACCCCTGGTTCTAGGAGCCTCAGTCTCTCCCCAGACACAGAACTGCCCGGTCCTGCCTGCTGGAAAGTTTCCCTCATTGCATGAAAATGAAAATGAAATCTCTGTTGCTTTTCCTGTCCCTCTTCTCAACCCCCACCTGTGAGTGTCCATGGGTCAGTGGGGGGAACTGGTGACAGACCTGAGGAGTCTCTCTGTGGCTAATGCCTTTCTTGCTTTCTTTCCCTTTTCCCAGGTGTCCTCTCTCAGGTGCAGCTGGTACAGTCCGGCCCGGGGACGGCAAAGCCTGGAGAGATCCTCACCCTGACCTGCGCTGTCTCCGGGGTCTCCATCACTACTCAGTATTACTATTGGCACTGGATTCGGCAGCCCCCCGGGAAAGGGCTGGAGTGGATGGGGTATGTGTACCCATATAGTAGCGGGAGCACAAGCTACGCCCCGTCTCTTCAGGGCCGAATCACCATCTCTGCAGACACCGCCAAGAGCCAGTTCTCCCTGCAGCTGCGCTCGCTGACAGCTGCAGACACCGCCACCTATTACTGTGCCGGAGACACAGTGACACAGAGCAGAGCGGGACTGGCACAAAAAGGGGAAGCGGTTTCTAAATAGCCCAGGAGGCCGGAGTTATGGGGACAGTGAAGCCCTGCAGAGAAAGAGACACACACGGTGAACTCACTATGAAAAACATACATCCAAATAGATGGGATTTCTTTTTAACTCTGCAGAATTTAGCCAGTTTCTCTGGACACGCCTCGCCTTTGAGCTGCCAAAGAAATCATGGGAAACTCACTGATAAAACACAGGTGTTTCATAGAATATCAGGGTTGGAAGGGACCTCAGGAGTCACCTAGTCCAACCCCCTGCTCAAAGCAGGACCAACCCCAACTAAATCATCCCAGCCAGGGCTTTGTCAAGCCTGACCTTCCTTTCCAATGGCTATCGGAGCGGGCCTGGAAAGATTCATGGAATTAAGAGCTACAAAATAATCGTACCCTGTGTCTGTTCCCCATTTCTGTGTCAAAATGTGTGCTAGGTGTGCACCGGGAAGGTCACGGTCTTTGCCTTCAGAAGAGAGTGAGGGGCACACAGAGAGAGAGGGTGAGCGAGCAAGCCAGTCTCATTTTCTCCTGAAGGAGGCAGCAGTCCTACACACACGCGCGCGGCTGCTCTGTGTGAAAAGCGCCTAAGAAGAAGGTGCCGCTTTCATCCCCAGCGTGGGCTGCAGCCGCTGCCCTGTGTCCCGCCAGCACCACCCTTGCTGTGACACAGCCCGGAAGCTGATTCTGCTCCCCACACCCAATTCCCTCCCCTTCCATACAGCTGTTTGTCAGTCTCTGAGGGGAAACCAGCCTTTCTCCCTGTGACATTGTGCAGTCTATATGGTTTTATAAAAATATAAGTGAATATAATGTAACTGGGATAAGCTTCATGCAAAAGGTCTCTTGTAAGGTATCATTACAAAGCTCATAATCTACTGAGTGTGATCATCCTATTTGTAGAAATGTACCACTCTTGTATCTAAAACTAGAAATATAAAACATAACTCTGAGGGCCTATTGTAATGATGTAAAGTGTGGGCCATTGAGGATGGTTTGGAATCTTGATGACTCCCATTGTCTGCAGATGGCTGTATTTACCTGTGAGTCTTCCTGTATATGTGTGTGCTGGCAAGTGAGTAATGAAGTCTTGCAGTGACATGTGATCATGTCATCTGAACTGGAATCCATCTTTAACCTGGTGCTTTTCCAGTGAGGGGGGTGGAAACCCAGAGGGAAAAAGGGTTCCCGCCTTATGCAAAAGATGTATAAAGGGGGGAAGAGAACAAGGGAGAGAGGAGCCATCATGAAGAATCCCCTAGCTATCACCTGAGCTGGAACAAGAGCTGTACCAAGGGAAAGAATTGTGCCCAGGCCTGGAAGGTGTCCAGTCTAAGAAAAAAAAAACGTACTGAAGCATCTCTGAGGGTGAGATTATCTGTATTTAATTTGATTAGACATAGATTTGAGCATTTTATTTTATTTTGCTTGGTGACTTACTTTGTTCTGTCTGTTACTACTTTGAACCACTTAAATCCTACTGTCTGTATTTAATAAAATCACTTTTTATTTAGTAATTTACTCAGAGTATGTATTAATACCTGGGGGAGCAAACAACTGTGCATATCTCTCTATCAGTGTTATAGAGGGCGAACAATTTATGAGTTTGCCCTGCATAAGCTTTATACAGGGTAAAATGGATTTATCTGGGTTTAGACCCCATTGGAAGTTGGAAATCTGAGTGCTAAAGACAAGCACACTTCTGTGAGCTGTTTTCAGGTAAACTTGCAGCTTTGGGACAAGTGATTCAGACCCTGGGTCTGTGTTGGAGCCAGACGGGAGTGTCTGGCTCAGCAAGACAGGATGCTGGAGTCCTGAGCTGGCAGGGAAAACAGAAGCAGGGGTAGTCTTTGCACATCAGGTGGCAGCTCCCAAGGGGGTTTCTGTGATCCAACCCGTCACACTCCCCTGCAGCTGTGGTTCCTTCCTCATCTGACCCTCCCGGGAGAGCCTCCCGCCTCCTGACATCTCCTGGGCATGGTCTGTACCGATGGCAGACGCCTGGCGCATTTTGGAGCAGCCCGTGCTCCAAGGGAGAGACACGAATTGATTTCAAGGGGCTTCCACCCTTCGACATGGGGGTGGGGTGAGGAGGGAGTGTCTGACTCTCCGATCCACCCGACAGTGCTCCCTGCATAGCGGTCCCTCCCCCTGGGAGTTTATCCCTGTTAGATAAACCCACATGCAAATCCCTGGCCAAGCAAAGTCACTTGAGTCACAGTCCAGGGCCCGGTCCTCTGCCCCCTCCTTCCTACCCTCACAGCCACCCACTTCCTGCCATTGCATGTGCGCTGAGCTGAGCGCATGGTCTCCCTGGGGTGTAAAGGTGACACCTGTCCCCGAGGGGACATTGCCATGTACTGAGCGCTCACCCCCGTCATCTCTTATACCCACCCTGGGGAACCAGAATGAAAAACCCCGCCCTGGGAGTTCCTGTTTAAATACAAACCCCTGGTTCTAGGAGCCAGATACAGAACCGCCAGGTCCTGCCCCCTGGGCCATTTCCCTCATTCTATGAAAACAAGACTGAAATCTCTGTTGCTTTTCCTTTCCCTGTCTCCGCCCCCACCTGTGAGTGTCTCTGGGGCAGTGGGGGACCTAGGGACACATGCAGACATTCAGTAGCTAATTCCCTACTTGCTTCATTTAGCTTTGCATACGTGTTCTATCTCAGGTGCAGCTGGTCCAGTCCGGCCCGGGAGCGGTGAAGCCCGGAGAGACCCTCACCCTGACCTGCGCTGTCTCCAGATTCTCCATCACTAGTGCCGGTTATGGTTGGGACTGGGTCCGGCAGCCTCCTGGCAAAGGCCTGGAGTGGCTGGCATGGGTTAATCCCAGCAGCGGGGGTACAGGCTACGCCCGTCTCTCCAGAGCCGCCTGACCTTCTCCACGGACATGGCTAAAAACGTGCTCGCCCTGCAGCTGCGCTCGCTGACAGCTGCGGGCTCCGCCACCTATTACTGCGCCAGACACACAGTGACACGGAGCAGAGCGGGACTGGTACACACTGCCTAGAACAGGACAAACATCCCCAGAGATATTATCAAAACTGCCCCCAGAAGCCCCCAGTCTCTCCACGCCCAGTTGACCTGTAGCTGCCCCAGGAATCGTGTCCAGCTACTGCCAGAACACAGTGAGTGGTTTGTATTTCAGTGGCTCTAGGAAGAGGCAGGCACCGATTCACGGATGTACAGAGTTAGGCGCGGACAGGGACCGGGGGAGGTGTGGAACCATTTGTCTGTGAGTGTCTCTGCATGTTTGTGTGCACCAAGGACTTTTTCCAGCACCCCCCCTTGCCCACACACACACACACACACACACACGGCTGTATGGAAGGGGAGGGAATTGGGTGTGGGGAGCAGAATCAGTTTCCGGTCTGTGTCACAGCAAGGGTGGTGCTGGCAGGACACGGGGCAGCGGCTGCAGCCCACACTGGGGAGGAAAGTGGCACCTTCTTCTTAGGCGCTTTTCACACAGAGCAGGCCCAGAAGGTTTATGAGACGACAGGAACACAGTCCCAAGCAGGGCTGCCGACTGCAGCAGATGCATGCAGGCAGAGGCCCCCATGTGCCCCCCAGCTCCCCCCTCACCACACTCGAGCTCTGCGGCTCCCGGGCATGTGAGACACTGCTGGGGCGCGGGGCCCTGAGACTGCTCCGAGAGGGGGAGAGGCAGTGACTCACACTCCCGGGAGCCTAGGGTGACCAGATGTCCCGATTTTATAGGGACAGTCCCGATTTTTGGGTCTTTTTCTTATATAGGCTCCTATTACCCCCCACCCCCGTCCCAATTTTTCACACTTGCTGTCTGGTCACCCTACGGGAGCCGCAGAGCCCAAGCGTGGCGAGGGGGGAGCCAGGGGGGGTGCATGGGGGCCTCTGCCCACATGCATCTGCTGCAGGAGCCCCCAGAAGGCAGCTCCTCCCTGCCGAGCTGCTGCAGCGGCCCAAGCCCGGCAAAGCCAGTGAGTGGACTCGGGGCGGGGGCCGCCGGGGTGGGGTGGGGAGGGGAGGGCTCGTGTGGGGGCTGTGCACCCTCCAGGGGAGTTCAGGGGGCAGGGAGGGGGGAACCTGGTCTGGGGAGCAGCTCCTGGGCACGGCTGGCCTCTGGGGTCTATAAAGGCTCGTTGGGATTTGCCCCTCAATGAACTGATGTAACGGGTGGGGGGGGGCACAAGGTGGAAGTTTTGCCTAGGGCACAAAATATCCTTGGACCGGCCCTGCCTGTCCACAAGGGGACATCGCCATGTACGGCGCGATCACCTCCATCATCTCTTATACCCGCCCGGGGAACCCGCATGCAAATCCCTGCCCCGGGGGGTTCCTGTTAAATACAACCCCTGGTTCTAGGAACCTCAGTCTCTCCCCAGACACAGAACTGCCCGGTCCTGCCCGCTGGGGAGTTTCTCCATTAACAACCACCAGGACATCGTCACTGCCCTTCTCCCTTCTCCTGTTCGCCGCCCCATCGCGTGAGTGTTTCATGGGACCCTGAGAAACACCGAGATGGGGAATGCACCGGTTCCAGGCCAGACTCAGCTCTGTTTCCTCTTTCCCCAGGTGGACTCTCCCTGGTGCAGCTGGTCCAGTCCAGACCGGGAGCGGTGAAGCCTGGAGAGACCCTCACCCTGAGCTGCGCTATCTCGGGTTGCTCCATCACCAGTGGTTACTGGCACCGGGGGTAGGGTTGCTTCCAGCTGAGGGCAGGAATGACACAGGTAACTGTTCTGTTTGAAAATGGACCCCAAAATAAAGTGCTTCATCTCTTTACTGTATCTTCCCACCCTTTGTTTCTACAGTCACAGCCCTTGTTCTGACAGAGCCCACAGACTGCACCTTCTCTCCATGCCCAGTTCCACCCGCTTTCATTGAAACCTAGTGTCACCCTCCAGTACCTGAAACCAGCCTTTTTCCCACTGCAGTTTGAGCTGCTTCCCCATCAGACATTTGCAGGAGAGATTCATTCCTATGGACAACGTGTATACATTGTTTAGATTTATTTGATATGCCCAGCATAGGCCCATAGATACCAGACAAATCGCTGGGGAATATCAGAGAACAAAAGACTCTATTGATTGCTTCCCCCCCCACACCCACAAACAGGAGAAGTGCAGCTGGACTCCTCCCATCAGCTTGAGCTCTGGGGGAAGGGAATAAAAACCCATAACAAGGAGAAACTAGATCTTCATGCTGCTTGGACTCTGAGAAGCAAGGATTACTAAGCATAAGCAAAAGATCCCTTGAGTTGAGCACAGTTAGCCCTAAAAGACACACAGAACTTGCTTCTTATAGAAACTTCTACCACCTTTTAGAAGCTAAGATTGTAACTGGTTTGTGAGGGTATGTTCACCTGCTTTAACCTTGTAAATAACGCTCTTCCTTCTTTTTTCTTAGCCAATAAATCTTTAGTTAACTCACTATATGACTGGCTACAAGTCTTGTCTTTGGTGTTGGATCTAAAGAGTAATTGACCTGGGGTAATGACTGGCCCTCTGGGAAGGGCAATAACCTGACTATTGTTGTGACTTTTGGTGTAACCACCTATCACAAAGGCAAGCTTTGGTAGATTGGCCCCACTGAGCGAAACCCACTTGCCAATCCCTACCCAAGGGGTCTCCCTGGGGTGTAAAGGGGGCACCTGTCCCTGAGGGGACATCGCCATGTACTGAGCATTCATCCCCGTCATCTCTTCTACCCACCCTGGGAACCCGCATGCAAATCCTTGCCCGGGGGTTCCTGTTAAATACAAACCCCAGACACAGAACTGCCCGGTCCTGCCCGCGGGGGGATTTCCCTCATAGGAAAACAAGAATGAAATCTCTGCTGCTTTTCCTTTTCCTGTTCTCCGCCCCTGCCTCACAGTGTCTCTGGGGAAGGAGGGAAATTAGGGACCGAGACGTAGATTCGTTCCATGATTAATTCAATCTTCTCTTTGTTTCCCTTTCCCCAGGTGTCCTCTCCCAGGTGCAGCTGATCCAGACCGGCCGGGAGCGGTGAAAGCCGGAGAGACCCTCAGTATCACCTGTAAAGTCTCTGGAGTCTCCGTCAGCAGCTACTATTGGAGCTGGGTCCGGCAGCCCCCTGGGAAAGGGCTGGAGTGGATGGGGTTTATCCGGGATACAGCTAACGGGGGAGCACAGAGTATAACTCAGCTCTCACACCTCGTGTCACCATCACCAGGAACACCTCAAATGATGAAGTTTATGTCCAGCTCGGCTCCCAGAGAGCTGCAGACACCGGCACCTATTACTGCGCCAGACATACAGTGACACAGAGCAAGGCCGGGACTGGCACAGAAATGGGAAGCGGATTTCTAAATAGTCAGCCGACTGCAACACTCGGTTTGTGCCCTAGGGGAGGAGACAGACAGGGCATTGCCAACAGCGGGATCTCAGGAGCCACCCCTGTTTCTCCCCTACATCCCACCCAGTCCCACCCCCTCCCACCAAGGAATTTCAAACACTTCTCTTCCTCCTGCTGTGCACTGAAATGTGACTGGAGACTGGAGTGATGGTTTGGGATACCTCATATTTTGGGCACTTAAGTGAGACCTTTTCGGGCCTGATCTCTAGAAGATGCTCAGTGCCTGTATCTCTCATTGGCCTCAGCTGGAGCAGTGGGCGGGTGTCACCCATGGGAACCAGGTTCTCTGTATCTCAGGCTGGCCTCCAGATACCGAGAGCCCCAAATTCAGAAACCACTTCAGGACTTGTTGTCCCAAGGGAGTACATTTCACCCTCACTCAGCACACACTGCTCTACCTGAAATCAATGGGAGCTGCAGGTGCCAAATACCTCTGAAAATCAGCCCCGAATTGAACTGTATCATGAGAGGAGAGATGGCTTTAGGGAAAAGGAGCTCGACTCGGTGTTCAGAAGATTTGGGTTCAATTCTTGTCTCCCCACAGACCTGTTAACTGACCTTGAACAAGTCATTTGATCTCTCTCAACCTGGGTTCCCTCCTCTACAAATATAGTGACTTGTCTTGCTAAATTGCAAGCTCCTTGGAACAGACACTGTGTGTCTGTGTAGCACTCAGCACAAGATCTTGGCTGGCGCTTGTAATGTCTTCTGTAAAATTAACAATAAGATCTCATGCCTGAGTCACTGGGGACAGGATGTGAGTAGATGAATTAACCCAGAGGAATGGGATTGGATCTGGAAAAGAGGAGCGGAAGTCTCAGTCTATAGCACAATACAATAATATTTCTTTAATACCCTGGTTCAACAGTACCTTGCACCAGTTCTGTTAAAAACTATACAGAGGCTGAATGAGGATAAATGTTGGAGAATTGTGGTGAAGGAAGAGTTTTTATGCATACATGGGGACATGTCCAGTCATTAGAGCGTATTGGGTTGCAATCCATAACCAAATATCACCAATTTTTGGATATTCATTATAAAATGATCCTTTAGTAATCCTCCTGGGGTTTCCTCACTTCCCCTTCTAGACAAATAGGGATTTCCATACTTGGATCATAGGCTCTTTGGAGCAGGAACGTTCTCTGACTGTGAGTCTGTATCGGGGTGACTCTATGTATTTTGCTGCCCCAAGCACGGCAGTGAGGCAGCCTTCGGCAGCTTGCCTGCAGGAGGTCCGCGTAATCGCCACCAAATTGCCGCCAAGGCCGTGGGACTGGCGGACCTCCCACAGGCATGCCGCCGAAGGCAGCCTGACTGCCGCCCTCACGACAACCGGCAGGCCACCCCTTGCGGCTTGCTGCCCTAGGCACATGCTTGGTGCGCTGGTGCCTGGAGCCGCCCCTGCAAGAAGGGAGACAGGTAGATCAGAGGACGGTCAGGGCACTGGTAGAAATGCCAGTCTCTACTGACACCCACTCCTTAAGACTACTGCTAGGAGGATTCAATTTTCTCAGACTGCACATTTATAAATATGCTGAAATCACTCACCCCTTGTGGAAACTGCTAAAGAGACAGGATGGGAATGGGGAAAAGAGCAGGACTCTGCTTGAACCCTGCTAAAACAGAGGCTCTCACACCCCAGCCCTGCATTTCCCTGATGAATCAGCCTTTGGTTATTCATTTGGGGTCTAATAACATGGCCGTGGCTGCTGCACTATTACAAAACAGTGAGGAGGGAGAGCTAGTGCCGGTAGCATATGAATCCAGGAAATTACAAGGAGCAGAAATAAATGTTGATCCCTGTGAATGTGAGTGTCTAGCAGCCGTCTGGGCAGTACAATCTTTTGAGCTCCTCACGGGAACAGCCCCTGTTACTATCCAAAGCACCCGCACTCCTCTCAAGTACATTTTGTCAGGGAGATTGATGGGAGGGAAAGTCTCAAACACCCGAATGGCCCAATGGACGCTTATTTTAGTTAACAAAAAAATAACCACAAAACCAGTGTCCAAGCCGGACATGCTAACACATGCCCTAATTAAAAAAGGGAACGGACATACATGTCCAGAGGTCACTGTGGAGCAAAGAATTGTCTTGGTAAAGGCACCCCCACTGGAAACATTAAATACCGTGGGCCAAGAAAAGCACGTCTGGCTTACCGACAAATATGCAATAATAATTTTTAAAAATGTAGAAAATCTGCTGCCATTAACTCAGAAGAGGAAGTCATTCAGGGACATTTAGACCATGGATTGGCTCCGCAGGCCGAGTTCCACGCAATTTATCAGGTTTTGAGGCAATTTGAAAATTCCCCACGGCCCGTGTATATTTATGCTGACAGTGATTTTTGTGTAACGGGAATACAGTTTTAAATACACCATTGGTATAGAAACAGGGTAAAAAGCAGCAAATAAAAAAGATACTGCATATTCCAAAAAATGGGAATAGATTTACAGGAGTTCCCATCACTTTATGCGTAAAAAAGTGGGGAAAAAAACTACAAGAAGGCTAAAGCAAGTGGCAAAATAAAAGTGTATAAAAATAATATTAAAACATGGGTGTGAAATTGTGTGCAGTGCGCTCAGGACAAGGGTCGTCCTCTGCACTGCAACCCATAATGCACCATCGAAGGCTTGGGCCGTGGCACAGGGTTCAAACTGATTTGATTAACAAATTGCCAAAAAGTAAAAAAAAATTCCAATACTTATTGGTAACAATTGATTCCTTTTCGAAATGGGTGAAGGCATTTCCCACTAAAAATAACAGCACCAAGGCGGGGGCCAAAAAGTTCTTTACTAAGGTAGTAGGTAAATATGGCACCCCCGAAATAGTAGATTCTGGCAATGGAGAAACCTTTATAAAAAAATCTTGACAATACTAATACAGGCCTTAAAAATTAAACCAAAGCTCCATATACCATTCCGGCCTCAGTCCTCAGGCAAGTAAAGTGCATAAATCGCACTATTAAAACCGCGCTCCAAAAGGCAGTAAATCACACCGAAAAAGACGGGACGGATAAACTGCCTCTCATTTTGGTGGCCATCTGCAGCAGTAATAAACTAAGGGTATGGCTAGACTACCCACCGTATTGGCAGGTAGTGATCGATTTATCGGGGATCGATATATCGTGTCTCGTTATGACGCGATATTTTGATCCCCGAATGCACTCCCAGTCGACTCTGGAACTCCACCAGAGTGAGCGGTGGTAGCGGGGTCGACGGGGGAGCCGCAGCCGTGGATCCTGCGCCGTGTGGACCCCATGTAAATCGATCTAAGATACTTCGACTTCAGCTACATTATTCACGTAGCTGAAGTTGCGTATCTTAACTCAACCCCCGCCCCACAAGTGTAGAACAGCCCTAAGAACAAAAATTCAACCCTTCCAAATTCTGTTTGGACATCCAATGCACCGAATAATTGATCCTAGTTTCTTGGTATAGGGTCCAAAAAAAATAAATAAAGCTCTGATATAACCCAGCACAATTATTTTCAATGGCTCAAACTGTTACAAAACAATAAAACCACCCTCCAGTATAGGGTTAATCAGGCCATCGAACACATAAACAACAAAATTCAGAAACAAAAGCCCACAAAGGCAGCCCTGTAAAAAATAGGGGATAAAATCATTAGGGTTACCATATCTAACAAATAAAAAAAGAGGACCCTCCATGGGCCCTGGCCCCGCCCATTTCCCCACCCCAGCCCCGCCCCAACTCTGCCCCTTCCCCGCCCTAACTCCGCCCCCTCCTCCCTCCCACTCCCAGCCATGCGGAAAGGGCTGCCCGAGCGCTACCAGCTTCACGGTTTGCCGGGCAACCCCCAGACCCTGCGCCCCCGGCCGGCGCTTCCCCAGCGCAGCTGGAGCCCGGGAGGGGAAGCGCCCAGCCGGGGGCGCAGGGTCTGGAGGCTGCCCGGCAAACCATGAAGACGGTAGCGCTTGGGCTTCGGGCAGCCCCCTTGCCTCCGGACCTTGCGCCCCCGGCCGGGCACTTCCCCTCCCGGGCTCCGGTGGCGCAGGGTCCGGAGGCATGGGGGCTGCCCGAAGCCGGTAGTGCTCGGCTCTTAAACAGAGCCGAAGAGTCGGGGAGGAGCAGAGCTGCCGCGGCCGGAGGCTCTGCTCCTCCCCTGACTCTTCGGCTCTGTTTAAGAGCCGAGCTGCCCCAGCACTACCGGCTTCGGGCAGCCCCCATGCCTCCGGACCCTGCGCCGCCGGAGCCCGGGAGGGGAAGTGCCCGGCCGGTGGCTGGGGTCTGGAGGCAAGGGGGCTGCCTGAAGCCCATAGTGCTCGGGCAGCTCGGCTCTTAAACAGAGCCGAAGAGTCAGGGGAGGAGCAGAGCTGCCGCGGTAGGGGAAGTGCCCGGCCGGCATTTTCCCGGACATGTTCGGCTTTTTTGGCAATTCCCCCCGGACGGGGGTTTGATTGCCGAAAAGCCGGACATGTCCAGGAAAAAGAGGACGTATGGTAACCCTAAAAATCATGTACCTTAAAATGGGAAAAATGGGTCACTCACTGGAATCAAAGGAAATAGCCCTTACTCCATAGTGAACCGCCTTAGCCCACTGCTGTACCGTATTGAAAACAAATCAAAACTAAAACGAATCCATGTTCATCAATGAAACCGTTTACATAAATCATAATGTTTAAATTCTTTGCAAAAAACAACACCCTGGAACCTGAGCATGAGACGCGGCTTAACCTCCACAATTTTAATGCACAAAAAATGAGACTCCAGGGTACGGTCTGGCTTGACCTGCTGCTGGGAACTTTTAGTGCCCAAATAATTAGAGCAATCATTAAAAAATGGCAGCCCTCCTCTTAAGCCAATATTTAAAAAATAATTCACTCCCCGCCAACCAATCATAAATTCCTACCCGTGATCCGGTGATCCTCATAAAATGGTATAAAAAAACCACTAGCCAAATCTTAAAACCCTTAAAAAATACCAATGTATATACCTAAAAAAAAAAAAGGTACTTAAGGTTTGTCCGGGAGTGTGGGGGAGTCTGGGCCTGCACCCCTCTTCCTGTGATTCACTGGGACTCTCAGCCAGCCAGTAAATAAACGAAAGGTTTATTAGATGACAGGAACACAGAACCAAACAGGGTTTGTAGTTACAACCAGGACCCCTCAGTCAGGTCCCTCTGTGGGGGCAGGGAGCTTAGACCCCAGTCCCGGGGTTCCCTCCATTTCCCCAGCCAGCTCCAAACTGAAATCCCCTCCAGCCGCCTCCCCCAATCTCCCCCCGGCTCCTCCTCCAGCCTTTGTCCAGTTTCCCAGGCAAAGGTGTCACCTGGCCCCAACCCCCCTCCTGGCTCAGGTTACAGGCTCAGGTATCGTCCCTCAAGTAAAGTCACCCCCTGCTATCCCATCCCCATGCAGACAGTCCCAGTAAAACTAGACAACATTCCCAGGTCAATCCGCCCCGCTCCCTACTGCGTCACATCTCTCCCCCCTTCGAGACTGAACTGAGCGGGGTCACTCTGACCAGTGTCCTGGGGATGTTCAGGGCCCCGTCTCCGGGACAACGTATCCGCTATCAGGTTGTCACTTCCCTTCACATGGACCACGTCCCTGTCATAATCCTGCAGGAGCAGGCTCCCCCTCAGGAGCTTGGTGTTGGCTCCTTTCATCTGGTGCAGCCAGGTCAGGGGAGAGTGGTCGGTGTGCACGGTGAAGTGTCGCCCAAAGAGATATGGCTCTAGTTTCTTGAGGGCCCACACCATGGCCAGGCATTCCTTCTCGATGGCCGCGTAGTTTTGCTCCCGGGGTAGCAACTTCTTGTTCAGGTACACGATGGGGTGTCTCTCCCCCTTTTCATCATCCTGCATTAACATCGCCCCCAGTCCCGTGTCTGAGGCATCGGTGAACACCATAAAGGGCTTGTCAAAGTCTGGGTTTGCCAGAACTGGGCCACTGACCAGAGCCTCCTTCAGCGCCCCGAGAACCTTCTGGCACTGCTTGGTCCAGACCACCTTGTCTGGCTTCCCCTTCTTGCACAGCTCAGTGATGGGGGCGGCTATGGAGCTAAAGTGGAGCATGAACCTTCGATAGTACCCTGCCATCCCAATAAAGGCTTGGACCTGCTTTTTGGGGAGCAGGCCAGTCTCTAATCACCTCCACTTTGGCTGGTTCCAGCTTTAGGCAGCCGGTCCCCACCCGATGGCCCAGGTAGGATACTTCAGCCATCCCCACCTTGCACTTCTCAGCTTTTATGGTCAGCCCAGCCTCCTGGAGTTGGTCCAGCACTGGTCTAACCTGGGACACATGGTCCTCCCAGGTCTGGCTAAAGACACAGATGTCATCAATATACGCCACAGCAAAACTCTCCATCCCCTCAGTAGCTGATCCACCAGGAGCTGGAAGCTGGCTGACACTCCCTTGAGGCCGGAAGGCAGGGTGAGGAACTCATGGAGCCCCAGAGGGGTGATAAAGGCCGATTTCATCCTGGCATCTGCATCCAGTGGCACTTGCCAGTAGCCCTTTGTAAGATCTATGGTGGTAAGGTACCGAGTACCTCCCAGCTTGTCTAGGAGCTCGTCAGGCCTGGGTATGGAGTAGGCATCAGACACAGTGATGGCATTAAGCTTCCGATAGTCCACACAGAACCGGACCGACCCGTCCTTTTTTGGGACCAGCACCACCGGCGAGGCCCAAGGGCTGGAAGACGGCTGGATCACCCCCAAAGCCAGCATGTCCCTGACCTCTCTTTCCAGGTCCTGAGCAGTTTTCCTTGTGACTCAGAAGGGGGAGCATCTTATCAGTGGGTATGATACTGTCTCCACCAGGTGGACAGTCAGATTAATGTGTCCAGACTGGCTGGAAAACTGCTGTCGGTACAGATACAGCACCCCTCTGATCTCAGCTTCCTGGGTAGGGGTCAGCTGATCAGAGAGGGGGATTGTTTCCAGTGGGGAACCAGCTCTTGTCCCAGGGAATAGATCTACTAAGGGGTCATCTCCCTGCTCCTCCCAATGTCCACAGATGGCCAATACCACATCCCCCCTGTCATAATATGGCTTCATCATATTCACATGGTACACCTGGTGGTGGTGTGCCCGGTTAGACACCTCCACCACATAGATTACCTCATTTAGTTGCTTGACAACCTTGAAAGGACCTTACCAGACGGCTTGTAGTTTGTTTTTCCTCACAGGGATGAGAACCATCACCTGATCCCCAGTGGCGAAGGCGCTGGCACGCGCTGTGCGGTCATGCCAGACCTTCTCCTTCCTCTGGGCTCTGGCCAGATTCTCCCTGGCCAGGCCCATGAGTTCAGCAAGTTTTTACCGGAAGGTCAGGACATACTCCACCACTGACTCTCCATCAGGAGTGGCCTTCCCCTCCCATTCGTCTCTCATCAGGTCTAGGGGCCCCCTTAACCTCCTGCCATAAAACAGTTTGAAAGGCAAAATCCAGGTGGACTCCTGGGGCACCTCCCTGTACGTGAACAGCAGCTGAAATAAGTACTTGTCCCAATCCTGCGGGTGCTGGTTCATAAAGGTTTTTAGCATCATCTTTAGTGTTCCGTTGAACCTCTCCACCAGCCCGTTGGATTGGGGGTGATATGCTGAGGCCCAGCTGTGCCAGACCCCACATTTCTCCCACAAGCACCGGAGCAGGGCTGACATGAAATTGGACCCTTGGTCTATCAAGACTTCCTTGGGGAACCCCGCTCGACTGGAAATGGTCAGCAGCGCTTCTGCCACGTTGTCTGCTTCAATGGAGGGATAGCTCAGGAGGGGGGAGGGATAGCTCAGTGGTTTGAGCATTGGCCTGCTAAACCCAGGGTTGTGAGTTCAATCTTTGAGGGGTCCACTTGGGTATCTGGGGCAAAATCAGTACTTGATCCTGCTAGTGAAGGCAGGGGGCTGGACTTGATGACCTTTCAAGGTCCCTTCCAGTTCTAGGAGATGGGATATCTCCAGTAAATTAAATTTAAATTAAATGGAAGCTAAGGGCACTGCCCCAATGGGGCTGTTCTTATGAGTGAATGAGGAGAATTGGGCCTGTTACACTTTGAGGTCATCAGCAGTCATAGAATCATAGAATATCAGGATTGGAAGGAACCTCAGGAGGTCATCTAGTCCAACCCCCTGCTCAAAGCAGGACCAATTACCAACTAAATCATTCCAGCCACGGCTTTGTCAAGCCTGACCTTAAAAACCTCTAAGGAAAGAGATTCCACCACCTCCCTAGGTAACCTATTCCAGTGCTTCACCACCCTCCTAGTGAAAAAGTTTTTCCTAATATCCAACCTAAACCTCCCCAACTGCAACTTGAGACCATTACTCCTTGTTCTGTCATCAGGTACCACTGAGAACAGTCTAGATCCATCCTCTTTGGAACCCCCTCATTCATCAAATCCCCCCTCATTCTTCTCTTCTGCAGACTAAACAATCCTAGTTCCCTCAGCCTCTCCTCATAAGTCATGTGCTCCAGCCCCCTAATCATTTTTGTTGCCCTCTGCTGAACTCTTTCCAATTTTTCCACATCCTTCTTGTAGTGTGGGGCCCAAAACTGGACACAGTACTCCAGATGAGGCCTCACCATGCCGAATAGAGGGGAATGATCACATCCTTCGATCTGCTGTCAATGCCCCTACATATACAGTCCAAAATGCCGTTAGCCTTCTTGACAACAAGAGCACACTGTTGACTCATATCCAGCTTCTCGTCCACTGTGACCCCTAGGTCCTTTTCAGCAGAACTGCTGCCTAGCCATTCGGACCCTAGTCTGTAGCAGTGCATGGGATTCTTCCGTCCTAAGTGCAGGACTCTGCACTTGTCCTTGTTGAACCTCATAAGGTTTCTTTTGGCCCAATCCTCTAATTTGTTTACAAATTAGTGGTTACATTGTCTTTTCTTTATTTTGTGGTGCATCTTCTCAGGTGAGCAGCGAGATACAGCCTCTTGTAAGATGTGTTATTTTTTTCTTACATACCAGGAACTGATGACATCACGGAGTCATTGGTTTAAGCACCAAACCAATCTGTCAACGAGCAGCGTTGGGAAAAGCTTCTCACACAGGCTGATTATTTTTTCACTGCCCATTGCAGAGTGGCAGTGTCTTGCAGTGTCCTCTGAAATGTGTGTTGCAAATAAGGTGAATTCCCCGGCCGGGTGTGATATAACAATATCTCTGCTCTGTTTCTTTTACAGGCTGCGGGGCCGCGGTCACTCTAACCCAGCCGAGTTCTGCCCAGGCAGAGCCAGGCAGTTCCCTTACCCTGGACTGTGTGGTCTCTGGGTATAATATCAATGACCACCATTTGAGCTGGATCCGACAAGCCCCGGGGAAAGGCCCGGTCTGGCTAGCAGCCTTCAGAACAGGTTACACCACCTACATCACAGATGGGTTCAAAGGACGGGTTACCCACGCACCAGCGGTGCCACCGCCAGGCTAAACATAAACAGTCTCACAGCTGCAGACACGGCTACTTACTACTGTGCCAGAAATACACAGTGATCACTGCCTGGCTTCCTCTCCTACAACATCCCTCCTGGAACTGCCCTCCCAGCTCTGTCCTGCATGAACTTTATCCTGGGGCACAGGGACAGTAAAAGGCCCTATGCGTCAGTGGGGTCCCACATCAGTGCTCAGAGTACAGGTTCCTTGGGGAACAGGCCTTGCTCTGCTGCCTCTCCAAAGGGTTGAATTTTACCCTGAGAGATTCATGGCTTTGGTCTCTGCAATTTTATCTCGTGTTCTTCAAATCAGATTGTGATTGGGAAGCAGGATGGTCTGCTGGTCAGGCCACTGCAGGGGGAATCAGGAAATGTTGGTTCTGCTCCAGGCTTTGACACAATGTGAAGTGAATCAAGTGACTTCCCCAGTCTCAGATTCCTTTGTTGGGCTTGTTGGTTTAGACTGAAACCTGTTCAGCGCAAGGCCTGTCTCCTGTGGTGTGAATGGGCAGCACCTGACACACTGGAACCCTGATCTTGGTTGGGACCCTTCAGGTGTTACTAAAATGCCAACAATAATGACCTGTGGATTTGAATGGGAGAAAGAACCATTATGTTAGACCGTCCCACCCAGTGGGTCCTGCATCCAGCCAAAATGTTGAACTGGAGCACTCGTGTTTTAAGGAGAATGGAGGACAGAGTCACAGATTTGTGAGGCCAGAAATACCATTCTGAGAACATTGTGCCCCTCTGTGTGACACACAGCAAAGAGCCCAACCCCAGTCATTTCTGTAACGAACCCACGATTTTTGTTTGAGCCACAGCGTATCATTTGAGCTACAGTATATCTATCTGATATCGGTGACAATGCTGGACAGGGAGGGAGGTGACCTGGATTCTAATCCTACTCTGCTACCAGTTTGCAATGGCCGAGAGGGAACACAAATTCCTTTGGTGCAGTGGTCTCCAGAGGGCAGCAGAACTTGGGGAATGGGACAGAGAAGTCTATTGCGTAATGACCACGTGGAAGCAGTGAATTGTCAGGAAGTGATAGCATGCAGTACAATGACCGGGAGTTGATAACGCAGGTAGGGGAATGAGATAGAAGTTGCTATACCCGCTACTGAGCAAGTCACGATAGCAGAGTTTTTGAAGGACAGAGATCTAGCAGCTCTTCCTTCCAGCTGTAGCTGTGGTCAGCTGTGAAAACCACATGGAGCTTCTCTTTCATTTTAAATTCCAGGTGAAAGTCTGTGGTTTCCCCACTGCCTCCTGCTTTCTTAACTAATAGCACCAGACAGGAAAAGATTTTAAGAGCTACTATCCTATTGCCCTACAGTGTACAATTTTAAGGGATGAGAATATGCATGAAAGATCCTACCAGAATAAAACTGTCTTGCAATTAATAGCTTTGAAGTGTCTTCCAGAGGCTGAGGGGGTTTTACCCAACGTATGTCTGACTTTCAGGAACACTGGTCCTATTTTTAAAGGTATTTTAGATACCCAAAAAGTAGATTAGGTGCCTAATTCCCATTATTTTCAATGGGAGTTAGGTGCCAAACCTTCTTACGTTATTTTGAAAATCCCAGTAGGTGCCTACTTTGCATCTTCATGTGCCTAAAGACTTTTTAAAATATAGCCACATTAATTTGCTAGAAAGAGGAAACTGGAAAGAGACAGATTCTCAGATGGTGTAATTCAGCGGAGCCGTGCTGACTTCATTAGCACTGCACACAGACACACGACCTCACGATCTAGCCTTAAATTTTTACATTGATTTTTTATGTTTCAAAACCGGGCAATGCTAGCATGGGTGAGATTCTGTTCCCATTACTCATGTCAAGTAGTATTTTACTCTGTGAGTAGCTCCATGGCTCCGGATTCTCCTCTCGGTAACAGTGGCTGTAGACTGGAGTCTCTCCTAATTTATACAGGAGTATCTGAATGGATAATCAGCCCCATGACACCAGTGAACTTAGTGGTGACGAACACCACAGCGAATGAGTCTTACTGAGTCTTATTGAGTACAATGAACTTATTTCTGCTTTACACCAGACTGATTAAGAAAATCAGACTCTTTGAGTACAGAAAAAAGAAGAACAGGAGGACTTGTGGCACCTTAGAGACTAACAAATTTATTAGAGCATAAGCTTTCGTGGACTACAGCCCACTTCTTCGGATGCATATGCATATGCATCCGAAGAAGTGGGCTGTAGTCCACGAAAGCTTATGCTCTAATAAATTTGTTAGTCTCTAAGGTGCCACAAGTCCTCCTGTTCTTCTTTTTGCGGATACAGACTAACACGGCTGCTACTCTGAAACTTTTGAGTACAGTGAAATCACTTCTGCTTTACACTGAGGTGTGGGAGGGGGGCTCTGCCCCAATGACTCCATTGTTACTAGTCACAGAATAAGTGCATACTCGGTGTTCAGAAGTCCTCACCATTAAAAGTGAAACATTTGTATTTCTAGCCAAAGCTTGACCAACATAAAAAATAACCTTTGGTTCAGGAACTTCCATGGCTCCCACCTCGGAAGGATCTGAGCCCCTCAAAAACAATAATGTATTTATCCCCACGACAGCCATGAATGGTAGGGAGCCATAGTTATTTGATGAGGAACGAAGTTAAAGGTTGACACGCTTGTTCAAAACAGCAGAGACCTTGGACAACCCATTCAGTTTTGCTTTAACTGACTGTGGTTGGGAAGAAAATCCCCCTACGGCTAGTGTATCCCAGTGACTCTAGTAGGAACCGATCTCACACCTTCTTGTCAAGCACTCGGTATTGGCTCCTGTTGGAGAACTGAGCTAGACGGACAGGACTGAGCCGTTGGCGCAATTCCTCTGTTCCCATCACACAGTGAGCATGTGGCCGCGCTGGTAATGGAAGTTGAGCTATTCAAGGGGCCTAAGGGAATTAGGCGCATGGCTCCCAATGAGGTTCAAAGGGAGTTGGGTAGCTAACTTCAGCCTGAACACAGATCTCCTGAGTCCCACTGCACTGGTCAATGGTGCCTCGAGAGTAGGTGGGGGAAGACAGAAGGGAGACGCAAAACTTCTGAAAATGCAGAATCGTTTGCCTTCCTCCTTTTCCAAGAGCCAAGGATGAACAATGTACGGCCATTCTGTACAACGGCTACTACATGGCATGAGACAGGGAGACGCTATTGTGTAATGCCACACACGCTTTCAGCCAAGGGGTAGGAATGGGCAGCACGAGGCTGTTCTCTACAATGGCCACTAGTGATTACTTAGCGGACGCAGGGGAATGAGACAGAAGCAGCAACATCCATTAATGTGCACATGATGGCAGCAGAGCTCTGGGTGTCTTTTAGCTGGCGGTTCTCGTTTTCATCTGCAGCTGTGGTCAGCTCTGAAAACCACACGGACTTTCGATTTCATAGAAAGACACAGCTGAAGGCCTGTCTGTCTCCCCCCCCCCCCCCCCATTTCCTGCCTACTGCCTAACCAAGTGTCAGAGGGGGAGAGATTTTGCAGGCACTGCACTGTTTTTGTGCTGAAAACAATTTCAGGAATGGAGAGTTTGAATGAAAATCCTCCAAACTAGAACTGGATGGCATTGCACAGCTCTGAAGAGTCTGGCACAGCATGGGGACGCCTTTCCTTCCTTGTCATCAAGGTTAAAAGGGAAATTGTTCTGATAGGAGAGGTGAAGGGGAAAGTTAAGGGAGCAGATCCTCACTTGGAGTAAATGGGTGTAGTGCCATTGACTTCAGTACAATGACATTTCTACTCCAGGCGGGTAAAAATTCTGGACTTAAATGTTCATGTTGATTTTACATTTCAAATTGTGACAATGCTAACATGGGGTGAGACTCTGTTTGCCATTACTCATATCAGATAGTACTTTACTCCATGAGTAGATCCATTGGTCCCGATTCTCTTCTCACTCCTCGTGACTGAGAGGAGAATCAGCTTAATTGATTCCAAAAGACACTCCTGATTTACACGAGGATGAGTGACAGGAGAATTAGCCTTAATGAGTCCAATGGCGCTACTCTTGATTGACACCGGGGTGAAATAAGACTCTGATCCTCTGACACCCATGGAGTTACTCCCAGTTCAAACTGGACTGCATAAAATGAGACTCATTCAGATTGACTCCAATGGAGTTAGTGGCGATTCGGAGTGCGGTAAGTGGGAGAAGATTAAGCCAAAATTACACCAGTGGAATCAGTCCGATTAACTCCTTTCTGAGTAGTCTGGATGTGACGTTGTGCGCAGTCCATATGGTTTTATAAAAACTTGATAATAAGTCAATATAATGTAACTGGGATAGTTTTAGAGAAAATATGGTAATAAGTGAATATAACGTAACTGGGATATGCTTCATGCAAAAGGTCTCTTGTAAGGTATCATTACAAAGCTTATAATCTACTGAGTATGATCATCCGATTTGTATAAATGTACCGCTCTTGTATCTAAAACTGGAAATATAAAATATAACTCTGAGGGCCTATTGTAGTTATGTAAAGTGTGGGCCATTAATGATGGTTTGGAATCTTGATAACTCCCATTAATAAGGACCATTATCCGCAGATGGCTGTGTTTACCTGTGAGTCTTCCTGTATATGTGTGTGCTGACAAGTGAGCAATGAAGTCTTGCAGTGACATGTGATCATGTCACCTGAACTGGAATCCATCTTTAACCTGGTGCTTTTCCAGTGAGGGGGGGTGGAAACCCAGAGGGAAAAAGGGTTCCCGCCTTATGCAAAAGAGATATAAAGGGGTGGATGAGAACAGAGAAGGAGAGGCCATCATGAAGAATCCCCTAGCTATCACTTGAGCTGGAACAAGAGCTGTACCAGGGGAAAGAATTGTGCCCAGGCCTGGAAGATGTCCAGTCTGAGAGAAACTTACTGAAGCATCTCTGAGGGTGAGATTATCTGTATTTAGTTTGATTAGACATAGATTTGCACATTTTATTTTATTTTATTTTGCTTGGTGACTTACTTTGTTCTGTCTGTTACTACTTTGAACCACTTAAATCCTACTGTCTGTATTTAATAAAATCACTTTTTATTTAGTAATTTACTCAGAGTATGTATTAATACCTCAGGGGGGGAGCAAACAACTGTGCATATCTCTCTATCAGTGTTATAGAGGGCGAACAATTTATGAGTTTGCCCTGCATAAGCTTTATACAGGGTAAAATGGATTTATTTGGGTTTAGACCCCATTGGGAGTTGGACATCTGAGTGCTAAAGACAAGCACACTTCTGTGAGCTGTTTTCAGGTAAACTTGCAGCTTTGGGACAAGTGATTCAGACCCTGGGTCTGTGTTAAAGCAGACTGGAGTGTCTGGCTCAGCAAGACAGGGTGCTGGAGTCCTGAGCTGGCAGGGAAAACAGAAGCAGGGGTAGTCTTTGCACATCGGGTGGCAGCTCCCAAGGGGGTTTCTGTGATCCAACCCGTCACACTGGACATGGAAAACAACTCCACCATATAGACTGTCTGAATTAATGCTGAGCAATAAGGTCACCAACATCTGAGTGTGGGACAGAGAGAGAGAGAGAGAGAGAGAGAGAGAGAGAGAGAGAAAGCAAGAGTGAGAGAAATCTGTGGGTTGGAAATGTGAAAGTGAAATGAATTATATTAAAGAAATAGAATGAATTAAAGAATGCTGTATGTACCTTTAAGTATAATTGAGAAATGCTGCAAGCCAGGGGGGCAGGAAAGCAGACATTAACTGCTTAACTTGCCACTTAAGGGCAATTGGTGAAGCATTAGTCTTAGATCGATAAGAGTTAACAAGGAAGCAGGATATGCATATTGTGCTCCATGCATATTTTACAATTTTGCTCTCTCTGTCCCTTTGTTTAGTTCGCACCCTTTTATCTGTATAAATAAGACTGTTTGAATCTTGCATGGAGGCTCACATTATCTAAATGTATTAGCAGAGCGCTGTGCTAATAAAACAGAGTGGTCTGACAAACTATGAGTCCTGAAAGGTTTCAGAGTAGCAGCCGTGTTAGTCTGTATCCGCAAAAAGAAGAACAGGAGGACTTGTGGCACCTTAGAGACTAACAAATTTATTAGAGCATAAGCTTTCGTGGACTACAGCCCACTTCTTCGGATGCATCGCTCTCATGAACCCAAATTTCCTTCTTGTTTGATTGGTGTGTGTAAAGTCCTCCTGTATTGGTAACCAGAGTCTAAGTCGGGACAGTTCCCTAAAGGAACGCCGGCTCAGTTTTAGGAAGGGTCCGGACTCCTGTAAATTTCTGGAAAAATGGTCTAGGCTAACTCAGGGAGATCCCAAAACTCAGTGGCCACTGTTAAAACCTTGGAACAAGGACCGAGTGGACATCTTAAAAAACAAACTCGGCCAGCCTAAAACTAAATTGGCTAAAGGAGAGGTTAATTGTTTCATGCAGTGGTGGGAAGAGGCAAATCATAGGTGGACAAAATCAAAACTCCCCTCTCTCAAATATTCAAATAATAAATTATTTAAAAATTTAATAAAGCTTTATTAAAAGACTCCTCTCCCACCACCAGACTGAGCGCTCCCCTTCACCCTGTTCTCTGACAAAAAAAAAACAACAACCCCTGATCAATCCCAACTCCCTTCATACTCCCCTCTCATTGTAAAAAGGATAAAATGCCCCTTGTTCTGTTCCCCTTCGTTGTCTGCCTCAGAAACTGATTCTTTAGTGTTCCATTACCAATTCAGCAAGGAGGGTGGGCTCCTCAACTAGCCCCCGCCCTTCCTGGTCCCTTTCCTTAAGCATTTCTTTCAAAATTGTGAAATGACCATAATATCACTCACAAAAATGGTTCACTGGAAAAAGCAGGATTGGGCCCAGACAAGCAGGCAAGCAACAGATAGAGAAACTAAAAAAAAAAAAAAAAAAAAAACAGGTTGGAAGCCCTAAGGGCATAGTGTCAGGAGTAAGTGCAAGTATGAACCCCTGGAACAATACTTAAAATGGTGAAATCTGAGTTGATAAAGGTGTCATTTTGGGAAATAAACAAGTGATTTAAGGAAAGAGAGTGAAAAGTTAACTCTACAGAGGCTGGAGAGAATTAAACAGTTAAACTTTGTGAAAATATTTAAAAGGACCTTGTTAAAGAATTCTTGGTTTCTTTGCAGCCACTCTAAAGGAAAAATGGGCCCTTTTCCAGAGGAATGTCTGTAAATAATCCAGGTAAAGAGACTATCTCATTAATATCATTTGACTATGGACAATTGAGTCAAATTTGCTAAAAGAACATAGGGGGGTTCTATTCGAACTTAACTGCCCCAAATGTATAAAGGTAATGTAATCTATGTACAGCTATGTAAAAACAAAGCAGTGTAAGAGGGATGTTAAGGGAGAGAAAATGTGTATGTATCTGTCTGTCTGTGGGAATATGAGGTTTGTAAAACTCCTGTTTTGTAAGTTTAAGATAAATTGGTTTTGTTTTGTTTATAATGCCACTAAAAATCCATTTGACTCTTTAATTCAAAGTTGCAAAACTGACAGACCTTTTTGCCAGACACAGGTAATCAGTGTTGGTTGACTTTGAGATTTGGTATTTAACCCTTAAGGGGTAACTTGATTCTTTACAAAATTTAAATGTTTTCAAATAAAGACCAAGTCATGACTGCAGCAGGACAGTCAAAATCAGAAAAATAGGGAGAGATTCTGGATTCTGTTTGTTTGTTTGTTTTTGTAACAAAATAGCAAATGAAAGCTGTAGGAAAAGAATAAAGACAGTGGCCCTCTGAAGCAACAGCAGGGGTGAGGTGCACAAAACAAAAAGAAGCAATGTTAGAAACACTGAGCCTTAAAATGGCTCTGTGTAATCAGACTGTCACTTTGATAAGGGTAAATAAAACTCTGTAAGAACAAAAGAAACAGTTACACCCTATGTAAAAATTAATATAGCTAACGTTTTAAAAGTTAAAGTATAGAAGGAATGTGCAGACGTGTGCAGTGTATATTATAGAGGGGGTAAAAGAAATGCAAACGAAACATGCTACTTAATTAAAATCCTATTCGGGCTCCAAAGGAGACACAATGGACTGTGTTTTCTTTTTCAGATCTGTGTGTTTTGGAAGCAAGAGTTAAATGTAATCAAAACTCTGGTAAAAGTTAATTGTGTTCCTTTTAAGACAGAGTCTCTGAGCTCTGCTAATGGTTTTGAATCCAAAAGCCAAGCCTGTGTGGATGCAAATTATCTAACTGATAAAGGAAGTGAGAGAACTGCCAGCACAAAGAAGTTGCAGACAAAGAACATACCTGGTCAGCAAACAAATTGTCTAAATAAAAGGCACGGTATAACAAGATACCTTTAATTAAAATAAATTTAATGTTAATAAGTACCCCTGTAACAATGTATAGTGTGTATGATTTTTGAAAAAAAAAATCCTTTATGGTAATGATGCTTTTCAGCTGTTACCTGTGAACAAACTTAAAGCTTAACACAGCAGGAAAGACACTGTAACCTTGGTCTGCTGTAAAGGGAAAACTGAGGTACACCATCTCATGGATTTAATGACTGAACAGTGGGATAATTTCCCCATAACTCTTAAAAGATAGAAGCCATTAAAACCTGGCCTGCCTATAGAACAAAAACACAGGAAAATATGGAGGTAATTCCTCTTGTTTTGCCTGCAATCAGCAAGGGTATTTGTAAAAGAAAGGAATATTTTAAGCAATAATAAATGCCACCCCAAAGGGGTAGAAAAATGTTATTTTTGTCTTTCAGAAAAAGCTAATATCAGCTACAGGACAACCTAATAAGAAACAAATAAAAGTGGGTATGATTATCCATGCCTGTTGCTCCAAAGCCCTGTAGTGAAGACATCTCCCTAGGATCCTGTATGTGGGATAAAATGAATAATGAGACCAAAGTACTGTATAATGGGCTATGTGTATGTGTTAATTCTTGGAGGGAAAAGTGTTTTAAAAGAATGGAAGTGTTAGCAACCTTCCAATAGACAAATGTAAATGTAATGTAAGTACTGTGTTTACAAAAGATAAAAAGGTAACATAGTTCCTAAAACAAACAAAAAGACAATGTGGGAAACTGAACCATTCATATTATACATGCAAATGGCAACATGTTAAGAATTGCCACTGCAGAAAGACGTAACAGCTTACCATTGGTATAATATATTTTCTGAATGGTCTCCCACAACTACTGGCGTACTAATGTTACTAACCCTAATTGGTTTTGGTTTTAAATTGTATGTGTTTAATTGTAACGTTTGCAATGTGCTGTTGGATAAAACAAATGTATGCAAAGCTAGAGCCACAGGCCCAAATCACCTCCCAGTATTTCCTATTACGTGGACTAAATAAGAAGTGACACTGGCGATTAATAATCTTGGTGTCAAAAGGGGGACATGTAGGAACAGGATTTTATAATGTCCCATAAGAATTAATGTATGATTTGATTTCATCCCTGTCAGCTACCCTTTTTGAATAGCAGAAAGGAATGACAGACCAGAACAATCCTTATGACTGATTATGGTCACCCTTTTGTTTTAGAATAAGTTATAATGTCTACTATGGTTTCCTATATGTATTACAAAGTAGGCCTCTAGTTAAATATACATTTCTTTGTTTTAAGGTTTAGTAAGTAAGAAACAGGATTCTCTATTGTGTCTATGTTAAGTAGATTAAAGGAACATTGAAGGCCTGGGTCTCAATGTAAATTGTCTTGGTTATTGATTGTAAAACTTAGCAAGGTTTAATTTGCAATGCCTTTTTGCTCCATATAAAATACTACTGTTTGTATTCTCAATCTGTGTGAATAAGGAATGTATGCATCAGGAAAAGATAAGGTGTGAAGGCCATTGTTATAGCCAAAGTCAAGGAAGAAGAAGTAAAGAGACTTAAAGGACATCAAAGAATCATCAGGTACTGCTTACTATCCAGATGGCTGTTAAACTGTCTGGCATCACAGCGTGCATACATGCTTCGCAGTGTAAGAAGGCACCCCCCCAGCAAACCAATCACCTCAGGACCACGCAGAGTCAATTTTGACTCCAGAAGAAGACGTAGAGGAACAGCCTGCAATACCTTACCATCTACGCTCTCGTAAGGGTTGCCAGAAGCAGACGAGGACCTAAAGCAAGGCCCAAAAAGAAGCAGTAGTGAGCCTAGCGCCTGCTGCCTGGTGGATGTAAAACCGTGACTGCGGTTCCCTCCGTTGAGGTTGTCAGAACCGGAAGGGCCTTGCCTCCAACATGCGCCTCTGGTGGTGCCTGTTCCTCAGCTGCTGGTGTCTTAAGGTCTGGGGAGTCCACAATGACAATTCTTTTATCCAGCAGCAAGTGTGGATAGCTCAGACCCTTAATATTTCTAATTGCTGGGTCTGCAGCCACATCCCAGCTCACTCTCAAGCTGGTGTTCCTGTCCTGGCAATCCCACTCAATTCCCCAGACCTCACTGGAGGACCTCGTCCGTTTAACAAAACATGGAACAATAATGACACTTGGGAAGCAGTGGGAATAAATGTATCTAAATGGATAAGTGTGGTGGAGGGAAAAGGTCATTGGTGTTGGGTGTGTAATGGTGTTAGGTAAAAAGCAAGTCCTCACTCACCTCTCCAGCACCTGAGTTCGTGCGGAGTTGGTATGGGGCTCACAATCTGTCAGAGACCAGACACCAATTCGTTGATCAACGGGCTCACACTATCCTTAGCTTGAAAAGCTTCAGAGTAAGTGTGGCAAGTTTATTAGGGGTGAGCATCAATATTTATACACAGAAGTAAACAAAGTGATTAACAGATCATAATGGTCATGTATAATCAATCAAGATTCTACAGGATAAAACAGGTTAAAATGTAAATTCAGAAAGAGAAAAGGGGAGATGACTACTTAAGGGGAGGGGGGTGTCATGAGTAGTTCGCAGGTCAGAGCTTTGATTAAAAGTTCAGACAGAGACATCAAGTCTGGGTTAAGTTTAAGCTCATCAAAAGTTCAGACTCAACATTCCTCCATTTGTAGCTTTGGGATAACTATTTACCAAAAGCTACACCCCATTTTAAGGAGCCAAGGGCCGCTTGGCAATTTCAGCCTGGGCCAACTCGAAGAGAGTAAGGCCCTTGGCTGAAGTAGGAAAAGAATAAACTGACCCACATGAGTCTATGAGGGAGGGGACACACTGAATACAGCAACACAGTATTATAAGGATTACTATGGCCCCAACAATACCCACCAAGAGTTTTTTTAACCCACCCAAATCCAGGCAGCCAATTTCATAAGGCTCCCCACCAATTATAAGGTGGCTGGCCAGAGGAGTAGTTCTTAGCCATTTCCCTTAGATGTTTGGTACATCGAAAAGTGTCAGAGTAGGTGTCATTTACAAAAACACAGCATTCTTCATTTATGAGGGCACAAGTTCCTCCCTGGGCTGCTAACATTATGTCTAAAGCCATGTGGTTTTGCAAAGCTAACTGGCGCAGCTGGGACATTTCCCCGGCCTGATTCTCAAATAGGGTCGCAGTTTCATTGGTTAAAGATTCTAGTAGTCCCTGTTCTGCATTTACTGGAAATTGAGTACATACCCAGCAATTACTTCTATTTCCTAAAATACGAGTTTTAACCTCATGGGAATATCTAATAAAAGCATTATCTTCATAAGTAGAAAATAAACTAAAAAGGCATAATAAAAAACATACAGTTGTCAGAATAAAAGGTCCTCTCATTTTTGCCGAGTCAATTTAAGTCTGATGTCTGAAAGAGGTAAGCTGGTCCACTGGTCGGAGGCAGTGTCCTCAGTGGTGGCAAGAGCTGCTGGTCCGTCACTGTGGTCCACTACGGCTGGCTTGACGTGGGAGTGGTGGATCCAGGATTTGCGTCCTTCCAGGAACACTGCAGTCTGGGTTGTTAAAAGAACCTGGTGGGGTCCAGTAAACCTCGGCTGGAGGGTGTCGCCACGAACGAACTTTTTGGCCCAGACGAAGTCCCCTGGTTGGAACGGGTGGATCTGTTCTTCCAGCGGCACGGTCTGGGAAAACTGCGAGGCTTTCCAAAGGGTACGGAGGCGAGCCTGTAGGGAGAGAAACTGGCACGCGGTCATATGATCCCCTCCCAATAGTGAAACATCAGCACGTGGTAGCGCCCCGCCTTTGAAAGAGGGGTGTCCATAGAGCAGTTCAAAGGGGGATAATCCCAATACACGGGTTGGGCGAGTACGAAGGTGAAACAGGACCGAGGGAAGTACCTGAGGCCACTTTAACCCTGTTTCCTGACAGTATTTAGCCAATGTAAACTTAAGCTCCCTATTCATACGCTCAACTTTCCCGCTAGACTGGGGTGGTAGGGTGTATGAAAGGAGTGTGAAATGCCCAGTCCTTGTTCTAAACGGCCAAGGACGTGACCAGTAAAGTGAGGTCCGCGATCTGAGTCAAGCACGAGAGGGATGCCAAAACGGGGTTCAATGTCTCTAAGGAGAATCTTCGCCACTGTGGCAGCAGTACAATTAGTAGGAAAAGCTTCGACCCAGGAAGTCAGAGGGCAAACCAAAACAAGGAGGTGCTTTTTCCCAAAAGCCTTTGGCATATCTGCAAAGTCAATTTGAAGATGTTGAAATGGAGCAGCAGGCGGAGGTCTTCCACCCTTAATTTTGTTAAGAGGCGGAGCAGGTCCATTACGCTGACATGTGCTGCATGCTTTCACTATTGACAGGCAGTAGGGTTGAATGCCTGGAGCATACCAAAAGCGAGCGATGGTGTCCACAAGGGCGTGCGTGCCGTAGTGACCCCCCTTATCATGGTGCCAGTGAACTGCCACGGGGTATGTGGAGCGAGGGAGGCAGGCTCAGCCATCCGGCATAAGCCAGGTCCCTTATTTGTAAGATGCTATAAACTACTTCCAAACAGTCGTGCTGATCCTGGAGGACTGGCAGGTCAGGAAGCAAGGTAGCTGGATTAAGGGGCCCACACCTTTCAAAAATTAGGTTAGTGTCTTTTAAGAGTTCGGCCTCTAGCTGTTGCTGACGATGGGCCGAAAAGACTTGGGTTGTGCCCCTACGCAGAAGGGCTGACAAGGCATGAGAGGTCCAAACCGTGGTAAAATGACCCAGGGTCAGGCTCTTTGCCTTTGTGATCAGCAGGGCAGCTGCTGCCAGAGTCCGGGTGCAGGATGGGGTTCCCTGAGCGACAGGGTCGATCTGCTGAGAGTAAAAAGCAAGCGGGAAATGGTGGGGCCCGCTCAGCTGGGTAAGGACGCCACTAGCAATTCCGCCCCTCTAGTGGACAAAAAGGTGAAAGGGTTGCTGTAATTGGGGGGGGCGGAGAGACATGGAGGAGGCCACACTGTCCTTGAGTAACTGAAAGGCTTGGATTGTGTCCGGGGACCACTGCAAAGGGTCAGGAGCAAGGTTAGCAGTGAGTCGGTGGAGCGGTTTGCTTAACTCCCCGCAGGATGGCAACCAGGGGTGACAGAAGCCAATTAATTCTAAGAAACCTTGAAGTTGTTTCTTGGTGTTTGGCAGAGGGCAGTTTTGGATAGTCTTTATGCGGACTGGGTCCATTTGTCTCCCCTCTGGGGTTAACAGGAAGCCCAGATATCGGACCTTCTGTGAGACCCACTGAATCTTGTTAGGGTCTATCTTGTGGCCTCTGGTGTGTAGGTATAATAAAAGTGCCTTACCATCGATGCGGAGGGCAGCTTCTTCGCGGTTACCTAATAGGATGTCATCTACGTATAGGACTAACGTGGATCCCTGCGGACTGGTGAAGCCTTCCAAGTAGTGGCGGAGGCATTGGCTGAAAATCATGGGGCTGTCTCTGTAGCCTTGAGGAAGTCGTTGCCAGACATAACTTTGTCCCTCCCAGGTGAAACCAAAGAGATACTGAGGGTCTGGGTGCACAGGAATGCTGAAAAAGGCTGATTTTAAGTCAATAACAGTGAACCACTTAGCATCCCAGGGGATTTGGCTGATGATAGTAGCTGGATCAGGAACTACTGCATGAAGAGGGACCACCTACTGATTAACAACCCGTAGATCCTGTACAAAGCGCCAACGAATAGGGTCTCCGTCCTTTTTAGGAGGCTTTTTGACAGGCAGTATAGGGGTGTTACAGGGAGTGCGCTGAGGGCGGACTAGCTTTTGTGCAATGAATCCCTCGATAATGGGGTGGATGCCCTCCCAGGCTTCCAGCGACAGGGGGTATTGAGGGACTGACGGGGGGTTAAGGAGGGCTTCACTTGAATCCTTATTGGCTCTGCCGAAAGGAGCAGGCCAACATCAGTGTCAGAAATTCCCCAGAGGGTTAAAGGCAAGTCAGTGAGGTCAGGGGAGAGAGGGGGGGGGGTTCCCAATTACCCTGAGTTGGGGCCGAATCTCCTAACACTGTCATCAATAATCCTACCCCTTCAGGAGTGCAGGTTAAAGTAGCCTCAAGCTTACAGAGTAAATCCCGGCCCATCAAAGGGATCGGACAAGCTGGGGAAAAAAGAAAATGGTGAGAAAAACATTTATCAGCATAAATAACATTTAGAGGCAAAGTGAGTCCCAGAGACTGTGGGTTGCCCTCCACCCCAGTTGCAGTTTTAACCTCAGAGGATAGCCAGGGAGAGGGGGCATGATTTAAAAGAGAGAAAGTAGCTCCAGTATCAATGAGGAAGGAGACAGGCAGTCCCTGGACTGAAAGGGTTAGACGAGGCTCTTTGCTGGGAGGGGAGAAAGTGAGGAAGGAGCCGGCTAAAGACATTAAGGAAATAAGACCATCACATTGTTTGCCTTCGCCCCCGGGGTACCGTCATTGAGGAGGCTGAGTTTGCTGCAGCTGCTGCTGTTGCCCGTAGTTGATCCAGGCCTGGGGAACGGGCTGAGCTGGTGGTGCAGGGATGTATTCGTCCCTGGTGTAAGTATCTGCGGATGCGACCGGACCCTCTGGGCGTCCCCAGGGGAGGGGTATGCAACCTGCTGCATCTGCTTGATCTTTTGCCTAGTAATTACTCCTCCCGAGGTGTGCCCTTCCATTTCCCCCTTATCCCTCTGCAGAGATTCCGATCTGGAGTCCTGCAGATTCCCCTCTGCGCCCTGGAGAGAGTCCCCCTGCGGAGGAATAGGGGCAGGCGCAGTGGGGACCAACTGACGAGTCAAAACACGCCGTGGTTTACACCCTTCATCGAAATAACATGGAGGGGGTTCACTCTCGGGAGAATACCTGACTGCCATAATTTTTAAAGATTTCCACAGCTCTGCTGCTGTGTCCCAACAAAACCAGTAACATAACTGTCCCGGATGGTCTTTTTCGATCTGGCTCCTTACTCCTCTTAAGGCAGCCTGTTCGAAAGAGCCATACGAAGGCCACCTCATCTCCGGGTCGGCCAATACCGCGGTATACCCAGTCCAATTCCTTACACACAGTGTGTACAACTTCCTCCTAGACATTCCTGTCTGTACTGGGAGTTTCCCTTTGTTCCATAACTTATTTACAATCCCCAACGGACTCTCAAGAGGCACGCTAGTCCCTTGACCCATGGTGTCTGACAGGAGCCCTCCAACTGGCGTTTACCCTGCTGTCCAGTACACGACCCCTCAATATTGAATTGGCTGGGAGAAATCTCCCGTGGCGCCTGCCAATTCGTATATGAGTGGTCTGACCACTGGACAGAGGCACCGCACCAGAAGGAAATCCCGGACGAGCCCCCAAATTGTTAGGTAAAAAGCAAGTCCTCACTCACCTCTCCAGCACCTGAGTTCGTGCGGAGTTGGTATGGGGCTCACAATCTGTCAGAGACCAGACACCAATTCGTTGATCAACGGGCTCACACTATCCTTAGCTTGAAAAGCTTCAGAGTAAGTGTGGCAAGTTTATTAGGGGTGAGCATCAATATTTATACACAGAAGTAAACAAAGTGATTAACAGATCATAATGGTCATGTATAATCAATCAAGATTCTACAGGATAAAACAGGTTAAAATGTAAATTCAGAAAGAGAAAAGGGGAGATGACTACTTAAGGGGAGGGGGGTGTCATGAGTAGTTCGCAGGTCAGAGCTTTGATTAAAAGTTCAGACAGAGACATCAAGTCTGGGTTAAGTTTAAGCTCATCAAAAGTTCAGACTCAACAATGGGACAGGGCTGGATCTGGGAAAAAGTCATTGCCTTCAGCATATTGTGGTCAATGGTGTATGGGATTATTCAAACAAAACTAAAGAGTGGCGGGCCGGGTACGGGGATATGAATTTTTCTCAACCTGGGATCAAACAGAAAAATCAATCTCATGTTCCCCCTACAGTAACCTTAGTGAAAACAATACAATCTTTCAATGCCATGCAAATAACACCACTCCTCGTAAGGAGAATTACCCTGTGCCCTTCGGAGGATATTACTCCTCCTTTGTAGGCACCTATGTGACAAATGGGTGCAACCGACCCTTCCCAGCCTTAATAGGCCATCATTGAGTTTGTGGGACCAAAGCTTATACTGTGTTACCAGCTAACTGGTCAGGTATCTGTTATCCCGCCCGACTCTTCCCACAATTCCGAGTGCTAGGGTCCTTCCCACGAGAATGCCTCCGTAATTTCAGGCGAAGAAGAAGGGACTTATCAGATGCCCAATGGTATGTAAATAATATAAGCCCCTTGACCTGGGAAGAGGCTACTGGCGGTTCCCTTATCCCACTTGGGGGGGTAATACACTGTGCAAAAAGGTTCCTAAGGTTACAAGCAGTAGTTGAAATAATGGCAAATGAAACCGGAGAGAGTTTAAAGACCCTGGCCAAAGAAACAGGGGTGATCTGACAGATGGCCCTCCAAAACAGTCAGGCATTGGACATAGTGCTGGCGGCCAAAGGAGGGACCTGTGCTCTCATTGGAAAAGAATGTTGTGTGTTCATACCTGACAACACCAATGAGGTAATAGATCACGCTAGTCACTTAGAACAAATCGCATATCTTCCCTATGAAGAGCTGAGTTCTTTATGGAAGTGGCTAAGTAACCTATTCAATTTCTCTGGCATAGGAAACTGGTTGTTTCAGGGAGCCCTGACTATCCTGTGCGGAATCCTAATGATTTTTGTATGTTTTCAGTTAATCTCCTGTTGTCTCCAGAACTGTGTAAGGGATGCCACCCAGGTGACTGCCCCAAAACAGAGTGCTAATATGATGATGTTAAATATCACTGATGAACAAAGAGATAAAGAACTATTAATATGTGGAACCCAGTAATTGTTGGTCTTTGTGTAAACTTGACCAAAAGGAGGGATTGTGAAAGTGAAAAGAATTATATTAAAGAAATAGAATGAATTAAAGAATGCTGTATGTACCTTTAAGTAGAAATGAGAAATGCTGCAAGCCAGGGGGGCAGGAAAGCAGACATTAACTGCTTAACTTGCCACTTAAGGGCAATTGGTGAAGCATTAGCTTTAGATCGATAAGAGTTAATAAGGAAGCAGAATATGCATATTGTGCCCTATGCAAATTTTACAATTTTGCTCTCTCTGTCCCTTTGTTTAGTTCGCATCCTTTTATCTGTATAAATAAGACTGTTTGAATCTTGCATGGAGGCTCACATTATCTGAATGTATTAGCAGAGCGCTGTGCTAATAAAACAGAGTGGTCTGACAAACTAGGAGTCCTGAGTCTAACTTTGACACTGCAGTATAGGCCACTCATCACTGGCAAGGGGGGTTTGGACCTGCTGCCTTGGCCTAGCCCTTGGCTGCCCTCTGCAACCCCCAGTACCCCTTGGCCTTCTCCTAGCTCCCTACAGCCAGGCCCTTCTCCCTCTGCACTCAAAGACTCTATGTCTGAGCCCCTGGCTCCCAGCCTTTATAGGGCCAGCTGAGTCTGTTTGGGGCGTGGGCCCAGCTGCAGCCACTTCCCCCAATCAGCTCAGCCTTCAAGCTGCTTTCTCCCTGGGCTATCTCAGGCCCTTCCAGGCCGGAGCAGGGGTCAACCCTGCTACAGGGGGGATATGATAGAGGTCTATAAAATCTTTACTGGTGTGAAGAAAGTGAATAAGGAAATGTTATTTAATCCTTCACATAACACAAGAACTAGCAGTCACCCAATGAAATTTATAAGCAGCAGGTTTAAAAAAACAAACAAAAGGAAGTACTTCTTAATACAACATAAAGTCAACCCATGGAACTCTTTGCCAGGGGATGCTGTAAAGCCCAAAACTATAACAGGATTAAAAAAAAAGAACCAGATAAATTCCTGGAGAAGCGGTCCTAGGGTTACCATACGTCCGGATTTTCCCGGACATGTCCGGCTTTTGGGGGCTCAAATCCCCGTCCGGGGGGAAATCCCCAAAAGCCGGGCATGTCCGGGAAAATCGGGAGGGAGGGAGGGCTCGGCCGGGGCCTCTTTGGCCGGGGCCGGTGCGGGGCCGGGCCGGGCGGGGAACAGGGGGCGCGGTGCCGGGAGCCGGTCCTGGCCCGCGGGGCCAGGCCGCTGGGGGGTGCGCCGGGCCGGGCCGCTGGGGGGGCCGCGGGGCCGCGGGGGTGCGCCGGGCCGGGAGCCGCGGGGGTGCGCCGGGCCGGGGGGCCGGTCCGGGAGCCGGTCCGGGGCCGCGGGGCCGGGGGGGTGCGCCGGGCCGGAGGGCCTGTCCGGGGTCGCGGAGCCGCGGGGGTGCGCCGGGCCGCGGAGCCGCGGGGGTGCGCTGAGCCGGGGGGCCGGTCCGGGGTCGCGGGGCCGGGGGGTGCGCCGGGCCGCGGGGGTGCGCCGGGCCGGGGGGCCGGTCCGGGAGCCGGTCCGGGGCCGGGGGGGTGCACCGGGCCGCGGAGCCGCGGGGGTGCGCCGGGCCGGGGGGCCGGGCCGGGAGCCGGTCCGGGGTCGCGGGGCCGGGGGGTGCGCCGGGCCGCCGGGGGTCGGCAGTGCTGGGCGGGCCGGGCGTGGTCGGCCGGGGCCGGCACCCCAGGGCCCGAGCCGACCCAGGCTGGAGCCGCCGGGGGGGCCAGCCTGGGCCGCACCTCCTCCCCGCATCCCCCCCCCTTACCTGCTTCAGGCTTCCCGCGAATTAAATGTTCGCGGGAAGCAGGGGAGGGGGCGGAGACTTTGGGGAGGGGGCGGAGTTGGGGCGGGGGGCGTGGGCGGGGCTGGGGGCGGGGCTGGGGCCCCGTGGAGTGTCCTCCATTTGGAGGCACAAAATATGGTAACCCTAAGCGGTCCATCAGTGGCTATTAGCCAGGATGGCGAGGGATGCAACTCCATGCTCTGAGTGTCCCTAGCCTGTTTGCCAGAAGCTGGGAATGGGCGACAGGGGATGGGTTACTGGGTGATTCCCTGTTCTGTTCACTCCCTCTGGGGCACCTGGCACTGGCCACTGTCAGAAGACAGGATCCCGGGCTATATGGACCATTGGTCTGACCCAGTATGGCCATTCTTATGTAAAAATTAATTATAATAATAAAAAATGTTCAGTACAGAGACTCCCCAACAAGATAGCCACGATTTGAGATAACAACATTGGCAAATAATGCATTTTAAAAATCTTGGCCTACTAGGAAACATATTTATAGAAGGTTTCAGAGTGGTAGCTGTGTTAGTCCGTATCAGCAAAAACAACGAGGAGTCCTTGTGGCAGCTTATTGACTAACAAATTTATTTGGGCATAAACTTCCGTGGGGCAAAACCCACTTCATCAGATGCATGGAGTGGAAAATACAGTAGGAAGATTATATACACACACACACAGTACATGAAAAGATGGGAGTTGCCTTACCAAGTGTGTGTGTGTGTGTGGGGGGGGTCTAGTGATTTGTAACCCAACCTCAGCCAACATCTATTACTTGAGCAACACAGCTGCATTTGCTGGATACCTGGGTAGATTAGGTGTGAATGTAAATACAATCTGGTCCTGAAGCCCTTTCCCCCCCGCCCCAGCTCATCACTAGCTGTCAGGGAGAGCTCATTTGGACTTTGCTTATAAATCATCATTTGAAATGATTAGGTTGGCCAACATCACCGAAATGAATGCACTGACATTGTCATAAAAAACAACAGCTGTAGAAGGAAGCTAGTCTATGTTCATACTTTTCAAATCTGTGATACTTTTTCAGATACACATATTTTATCATAAACTGTATATGCTTTTAAAGTGTGTATTAATGTTTCAATTCAATGTTTCAATTCAAATTTCCAAACAATCACTAAATTGGCAACACTGCATGTAACTAGTTCACAAAATTGGGGGTGGGGGAATTTGGGGGGGTGTAGGGAAATCCCTGTTCAGGAGCCCACTGTAAGTTGTTAGTTGCAGAAAAACAGAGTCTGACTCATGTTGGAGCCCTACTGAGAGTAATTCACATAGTTGATGGAAGGAGTCTGTCTCTTATAAGGAGCGAGGGCATGCAAATAAGGGAGACAATTTCCTGTTTAAATCTGTCCCTCTCTCTGCCCAGGCTGCACCCGGAGACACAATCTGCAGCCCCTGGGTCTGTGCAGTGACCAGCCAAATCACCTGAGAACTTTCCCCTCCAGCACCCGGGAAAATGAGACTTTGGCTCAATTTAGTGTTCATTTTCTCAGCTTTGGAAGGTATTTTTGTCACCTGAGTAATTTGCACAGTCAGGTGAATTTTACTATTGGTCTTTCTATGTGACTTGCATTGTGTCTTTATTCCCAGGTGTCCGGTCACAGGTGCAGCTGGTGGAGTCCGGAGGGGATGTGAAAAAGCCCGGAGACTCTCTCCGCCTCTCTTGCAAAGCCTCCGGGTTCACTTTCACTGAATATAATATGCACTGGATCCGCCAGGCTCCTGGGAAGGGACTGGAATGGGTGGCTGGAATTAGTTCCCCAAGCGGATCGAACAAATGGTATTCTCAGGCTGTCGAAGGGCGATTCACCATCTCCAGAGACAATTCCGTCAACACGGCATATTTACAAATGAACAGCCTGAAACCAGAGGACACCGCCCGGTATCACTGTGCCAGAGACACAGTGAGGAGAAGCCGGTCTGAGCTCAGACAAAAACCTCCTCTGCAAAGACCGGGGAAGGGATTTCCTGAGGGTGGCGTCCACGCTCCACAACAGTGAGAATGCACACAAAGTATCTCCCCTTATCAAACCGGACACAGCTGCCAGGGGAGAGAGAGGCTGACTCCATCTCCCCTGGGGAGCGCAGGGAACAGATGCCCAGGGTGGATTTCAGCGGAGCAGCATAAAAGAACAGGTGGCTCCACCCTCGCTCTGTGGATGGCCCCAGTGACTCTCTGATCAGACACTCTCCAGGTTAAGGCTTCCCCCTTCTCCCAGTGAGCTCTGTGGAGAAGCTGAGCCCTTAGTGCAGGGCAAGGGGCGTGCGGAGCCTGGAGTGAGGGTTGTTTGACAGGCAGAGTGAAGTCAGTGTTCTCCCCCCTCAGCCCATTGATAATTCTCTGGATAAAAATCTACCCTTTTATAGAGGGGGCAGCACAAGCCCCGGTGTATCTACTGAAAGCAACATTTTAGTGTTTGCCATTATTTGAGGGTCTGATGCCCAGATCCACATTCCCACAAAAAATAAAGAGGAATTATGTCTGTGACTTTCATGCACAGTGATGAGAGGAAGAAGGTCAAAGCGCGTATAAATTCAAACCCATAAACATGTATGGGAAGGGGAACATAAATGGAATTATCCAGGGGGTATTAATCTGAATTAATCTTGCGTGATCTAAAAAATAAAAAGGAGTCATATAAAAAATGGAAACTAGGACAGATTATGAAGGATGAATATAGGCAAACAACACAGGAATGCAGGGGCAAGATTAGAAAGGCAAAGGCACAAAATGAGCTCAAACTAGCTACAGGACTAAAGGGAAACAAGAAGAATTTTTATTAAAAATACATGAGAAGCTAGAGGAAGACCAAAGACAGGGTAGGCCCCCTGCTCAGTGAAGAGGGAGAAACAGTAACAGGAAACTTGGAAATGGCAGAGATGCTTAATGACTTCTTTGTTTCGGTCTTCACCGAGAAGTCTGAAGGAATGCCTAACTTAGTGAATGCTAATGGGAAGGGGGTAGGTTTAGCAGACAAAATAAAAAAAGAACAAGTTAAAAATCACTTAGAAAAGTTAGATGCCTGCAAGTCACCAGGGCCTGATGAAATGCATCCTAGAATACTCAGGGAGCTAATAGAGGAGGTATCTGAGCCTCTAGCTATTATCTCTGGAAAATCATGGGAGACGGGAGAGATTCCAGAAGACTGGAAAAGGGCAAATATAGTGCCCATCTATAAAAAGGAAAATAAAAACAACCCAGGAAACTACAGACCAGTTAGTTTAACTTCTGTGCCAGGGAAGATAATGCAGCAAGTAATTAAGGAAATCATCTGCAAACACTTGGAAGGTGGTAAGCTGATAGGGAATAGCCAGCATGGATTTGTAAAGAACAAATCATGTCAAACCAATCTGATAGCTTTCTTTGATAGGATAACGAGCCTTGTGGATAAGGGAGAAGCGGTGGATGTGGTATACCTAGACTTTAGTAAGGCATTTGATACGGTCTCGCATGATATTTTTATCGATAAACTAGGCAAATACAACTTAGATGGGGCTACTATAAGGTGGGTGCATAACTGGCTGGATAACCATACTCAGAGAGTTGTTATTAATGGTTCCCAATCCTGCTAGAAAGGCATAACAAGTGGGGTTCCGCAGGGGTCTGTTTTGGGATCGGCTCTGTTCAATATCTTCATTAACGACTTGGATATTGGCATAGAAAGTACGCTTATTAAGTTTGCGGATGATACCAAACTGGGAGGGATTGCAACTGCTTTGGAGGACAGGGTCATCATTCAAAATGATCTGGACAAATTGGAGAAATGGTCTGAGTTAAACAGGATGAAGTTTAACAAAGACAAATGCAAAGTGCTCCACTTAGGAAGGAAAAATCAGTTTCACACATACAGAATGGGAAGAGACTGTCTAGGAAGGAGTACGGCAGAAAGGGATCTAGGGGTTATAGTGGACCACAACCTAAATACGAGTCAACAGTGTGATGCTGTTGCAAAAAAAGCATACATGATTCTGGGATGTATTAATAGGTGTGTTGTGAGCAAGACACGAGAAGTCATTCTTCCGCTCTACTCTGCGCTGGTTAGGCCTCAGCTGGAGTATTGTGTCCAGTTCTGGGCCCTGCAATTCAAGAAAGATGTGGAGAAATTGGAGAGGGTCCAGAGAAGAGCAACAAGAATGATTAAAGGTCTTTAGAACATGACCTATGAAGGAAGGCTGAAAGAATTGGGTTTGTTTAGTTTGGAAAAGAGAAGACTGAGAGGGGACATGATAGCAGTTTTCAGGTATTTAAAAGGGTGTCATAAGGAGGAGGGAGAAAACTTGTTCACCTTAGCCTCTAAGGATAGAAGAAGAAGCAATGGGCTTAAACTGCAGCAAGGGAGGTCTAGGTTGGACATTAGGAAAAAGTTCCTAACTGTCAGGGTGGTTAAACACTGGAATAAATTGCCTAGGGAGGTTGTGGAATCTCCATCTCTGGAGATATTTAAGAGTAGGTTAGATAAATGTCTATGAGGGATGGTCTAGACAGTATTTGGTCCTGCCATGCGGGCAGGGGACTGGACTCGATGACCTCTCGAGGTCCCTTCCAGTCCTAGAATCTATGAATCTATGAATCTATATGAAAATGAATGGGGATATGAAGTGGAGTATAAATGGGACTATAAAGGGAAATAGAAACAGTTATATGGCTGTGAACTCCTATGGGATGGGACTGGCAATATGAATGGGAGAGTGAATGGGAGTATGAATAATAGCATGAATGGAAATGTAAATCCAAATAGAAATACCAAAAAAGAAAAGCAATAATGGTCACTAATAATAACTGACCTGCAGTCCTGCCTGTTCCTATTCCCTGTTCATCCTCTTGCTACTCTGATTCATGTTTGTTTTTTCTTTCATTTCCATTCAGTTAAAATTGTCATTAAGGGAGTATTATACTGAGATGCCCCCTCACACTAGAACTCTCCCCTCCCCTTTACACCTGCCTCCATTACCCCTCACGGCCACTCTCACGTCATAGAGACCCTACATGAATGCCTATTTTCATCCTCTCTGTACCTACCCACCACAACTACCCACAATCTCCCTCACCCCACAAAGACAGAAAAGGCTGGGTGTACTCCCTCCCCCTCTATTCTCACTCATCCCACTGTCCCACAGTCACTTTGATACCACAGAGACTCTAAAATCAGACCCTGCTCATCTGCCTTCTATACGGGAGACCATTGTCAGGTACAGTTACTGTCTCCCCATAGAGACCCGCTCACCCTGGCCTGTTAACCTCCCTTCTACAGCTAATCCAGGCTCCCTCTTCATTCAAAGAGTTGTGATCTCTGTTGACATCTCTCCCTCCCCGGGAGCTGGATGAGGATCTCACATATTAATCACAGCCCCTCCTGACAGCAATATGCAAAGCCCAGGATTTTTGTTTCCCCCTCCCCCCCCCCCCCAAAAAGCAACCAAGCCCCACACATAAAGTCCAGGGATTACAGTTCGGCTCAACCCACCTGAGATCCACTCTGCCTCATTGTTATACGTAGGCATTGCACTGGCCTGACTCTACGGTGGGTAGTAATCGATCTAGACGCGATAAATCGATCCCCGAACGCGCTCCCCGTCGACTCCAGAACTCCACCAGAGTGAGAGGCGGTAGCGGAGTCGATGGGTGAGCTGCGGCCGTTGATCCCGTGCCATGAGGACCCGAAGTAAATCGACCTAAGATACGTTGACTTCAGCTATGCTATTCACGTAGCTGAAGTTGCGAATCTTAGATCGATCCCCCCCAGTGTAGACCAGCCCTAAGTTGCAAATTCCCACCATCAACGCAAACCCAAAGAAGCCAGGCAATGAGGAGTTACGGGTAAAGAACACGCCAATGCTTTTCTAAACACACCTGAAATTCTTCATTGTCAGTGACACACTGTGACCCATAATCCTACCCAGTGGCGGCTCCAGGCACTAGCGCAGCAAGCGTGTGCCTGGGCGGCAAGTCGGAGGGGACGGCCTGCCGGTTGTCGTGAGGGCGGTCCGCCAGTCCCGCGGTTTCGGCGGCAATTCGGTGGTGGGTACGCCAAAGGCGCGGGACCGGCGGACCTCCCTCAGGCATGCCACTGAATCCGCGTTACCAGCAGGCATGCCCGCAGGCATGCCACTGAAAGCTGCCTGACTGCCGTGCTTGGGGCGGCAAAATACATAGAGCCACCCCTGATCCTACCCCCAGAGACATTATGACCTCAGCACATTCATCTCCCTGGCACTGTGCATCCAGCTGTGAACTCTCTGGCTTTACACTTTCCTCCAAGCCCTTCTCCCATCTTCACCGACATTCTGCAACACGGGCCATGCACCATGCACGAGGACCCAGCCCAGGGCTGGCTTTAGGCCGATTCCCCCAATTCCCCCGAATCGGGCCCCGCGCCTAAGAGGGCCCTGTGCCCAGCCAGAATGTGGCAAGCCTGCGGCCCTGCTACCCCGGCCAGAGCCCAGCAACCCCGTGACCCCGCTACCCCGGCCAGAGCCCAGCAACTCCGCAGCCCTGCTACCCCAGCCAGAGCGCGGCAAATCCCGCGGCCCCGCTTCCCTGGCTGGAGCGCGGTTATCCGAAGTGCCCCCGAAGACTCCGAGCGCTGCCCGGTCAGTACAAGCCCCAAATCGGGCCCTGCACTTGCTAAAGCCAGCCCTGACCCAGCCCTCTGGTCAATGCACATTTGGGTAGAGCGGGTCACTGCTGGGAAGACGAATGGACCCATTTCATTTCAGCGCCCCGGGAAATCTTCACCCTCCAGTGGGTGTCCCGACCCAATGGAAACCTGTGACCTGACCCCAGTCACTGACCCCACCGAACGACAGCCTCACTGCGCATATGGGGGGTCGGGGGTGTCTTCAGAGCGGAACCTCCACTTGACTAGAATAAACAAGGAGGAGTCCTGTGGTACCTTAAACACTAACACATTTATTTGGGGATAAGTTTTATGGGCTGGAACCCACTTCATCGGATGTGTTAGTCTAAATTTGTTAGTCTTTAAGGTGCCACAGGACTCCCTGTTGTTTTTGCTGAAACAGACTAACAGGGCTACCCCTCTGAAACTTGACTAGAATAGATTTTGTATGGGGCCCTAAATCCCCACATAAAGAATTGGGGTAATTGAAGGGACCTGTTTTTTGCTCCCATGTAGAAAAGCACAATCACAGACAGTACGGACCCCTCTCTGAGCCACTGTCTCAGTCATTTACATCGCTGAGGTGAGGAGTGTTTGTCTCTTATAAGGAGGGAGATATGCAAATATGGGTGGCAGTTTCCTGTTTAAATCTGCAAAAACAAGGAGTCCTGTGGCACCTTAGAGACTAATAAATTTATTTGGGCATAAGCTTTCGTGGGCTATAACCAACTTTGTCAGCAGCATGGAGTGAAAATTACAGTAGGCAGTATAAATATACTAACACATGAAAAGGTGAGAGTTACCTTACCAATTGGCCTCCTTAGCACTAACACACTTCGTAAGGCAACTCCCATCGTTTCATGTTTTAGTATATTTATACCGACCCACTGTAATTTTCACTCAATGCAGGGCCGGCTCTAGGCACCAGCAAAACAAGCTGGAGCTTGGGGCAGCACATTTCTAGGGGCGGCATTCTGGCGCTAGCCGTGCTGCCCCTAAAAATGTGCCCTGGCCACCCTAGCTCACCTCCGCTGCTGCCGCTCGTGCCCCATAGCGCGTGAAACAGCTGATTCGCGCGCCGCTGCTCGCCCTCCCTCCCAGGTATGAGTGCCTGGGAGGGAGGGGGAGACCCTGAGTGGCCGCGGCGCACGCGCTGCTTCTCCCCCTCCCTCCCTCCTAGGCTTCTGAGCCTGGGGGGAGGAGGAAGGGCTGGGGATTTGGGGAAGGGGCGGAGTTGAGGCGGGGCCGGGGGTAGGGTAAGAAAAAAACGGGGGGGCGGCCAAAATTGTTTTTGCTTGGGGCGGCAAAAATCCTAGAGCCGGCCCTGCCAGGCAGACTGTAAAGTGCTACAAAAAGATCTCTCAATACTGGGTGACTGGGCAACCAAATGGCAGACAAAATTAAATGTTGATAAATGCAAAGTAATGCACATTGGAAAACATAATCCCAACTATACATAGAAAATGATGGGGTCTAAATTGCCACTCAAGAAAGCTTATGCCCAAATAAATTTGTTAGTCTTTAAGGTGCCACAGGACTCCTCATTGTTTTTATTTATGTATTTATTTTAAATAAGGAAGTGTTATTTACTCCTTCTCATAACACAAGAACTACGGGTCACCAAATGAAAGTAATAGATACCAGGTTTCAAACAAACAAAGGGAAGTGTTTCTTCATACAACGCACAGTCAACCTTTGAAACTCTTTGTCAGAGGATGTTGTGAAGGCCAAGACCATAACAGGGTTCAAAAAAGAACTAGATAAGTTCATGAAGCATAGGTCCATCAATGGCTATTAGCCAAGATGGGCAGGGAGGTGTCCCCAGCTTATGTTTGCCACAAGCTGGGAATGGGAGACGGAGAAAGATAACTTAATGATTACATTTTATGTTCATTCCTTCTAGGGCACCTGGCATTGGCCATTGTCAGAAGACAGGCCACTGGGCTGGATGGACCTTTGGTCTGACACAATATGGCCGTTCTTATGTTCTTATGGTCATATTTGAATGTGACTCTTATCAGATACCAAAGTAAAAATGAACACAAACTCCGGGACAGTTACAGATTCATAGAATTAAAGGCCGGAAAGGAGCAGTATGATACTCTAGTCTGATCACCTGCATAATACAGGCTATAAATCCTCAACCAGATTAATTGGGGTTCAGTCTAGCACCCTCTTTACTTCAGCATGCTGGGATTCCGCTTCCTTCCACCACTGTCAGAGATACAGTCAAGCCGAAGGGCCGTGATCTGTCAGCTTTGACACTAGAACCCACCAAGTTTGTTTGTTTTGTTTGGTTTTTCTTTTTTGTTTGTTTGCTTTTCTGGTTAGTTGAATAATTTTTCAGATAAAACTGCCTTTTTTTGGCACAAGGATCATTTTCATTGGAGCAAAAAAATCTTGGATTAAAAGAATAAATAACCCCCAAATATTTAATTTCTGCTTTAAATGATAATACAAAGGGGGGGTCAGTGAGAGAAGGGGGGCTGCAGAGTTCCCTTCTCCATTTCCCACCGGGGGGAGCAATGAGCAAACAGCACAGCCTTGGGGACAAGACTGAAAAGGGGCTTTGGGGGTTGGAAAACATGTTTTTTTCAACTCTGTATCTACATAAACGGCTCGTTTGTACATGGAACTTGCAGGTGCCCTTTGACTCCGCCTCTCTTCTAAAGTCTCTGGGTTCCACTTCAGCGCTGGGTCCGTCAGGCTCCTGGGAAGCGTCTGCAATGGGTCTCCAGGGTGCAGTATACACGAAACTGTTCTCATTACACCGATTCAGCCAAAATGCGATTCGTTGTCTCCCGAGACAATCCCAGCAACCCTCTGTATTTACAAAGGAGCAGCAGGAGAGCAGAAGACACCGCCCGGTATCGCTGTGTGAGAGACTAGACCACAGTGACAAAGCCCATCACCGAAACCAACAGCGGGTTCACATCGTGTTTGGCTCCTAAAATGGCCGAATTTAAGAAAAGACAGGAACCAACCCCAACAGCCAACACAAAGGCACTGATTTGTGCTCAGTTTTATTTTACAGAATCCCCGTATGAATGGGAAGTGGAGTCTGAATGGGAATCGAAGTGTGAACAGGAATATGAATGTCCATCGTGAATAACAATCTCTCTTCAGTGCTGCCTGAAGTCTCCCCAGACACGGACTCCACTGACCGGACATTACATGACCCCTCTGCGCAGGGGACGGGGCTCCAGAGCTGAGTCTCCCTTCCCCTCCCCTCGCCATGTCACTTTACAATAGCCAGGGCCTAAGTTCCTGGGTGAGGAAATACAGTCACTGCAGGGAGCTGTTCATTCCTCCCAGGGGTCCGAAAGTGTCAGGAGGACCCAGCGCCCTGTGCCCAGCACTGCACAGACACACAGGCCGGGACAGTCTGACAGCTGCACCCGGAGCCCTAGGGTGAGTCAGTCAGATCACTGGCAGCAGGAGTGTGTGTCTCTTATAACGCGGGGGCATGCAAATGAGGGAAACAGTTTCCTGTTTAAATCTGTGCCTCTCTCTGCCCAGGCTGCACCCGGAGACACAATCCGCAGCCCCTGGGTCTGTGCAGTGACCAGCCAGTCCCCTGAGAACTTTCCCCTCCAGCACCAGGGAAAATGGGATTTTTGCTCCTTTTAATTTTCGCTGTAGCAGCTTTGGAAGGTATTTTCCTCCTCTGAAGAACTGGCCGAGTTAGAATATTGTGTTATCGCTGTTTTTATACCGATATTAATGGCCTGTCTTTATTCCCAGGTGTCCGGTCCCAGGTGCAGCTGGTGGAGTCCGGAGGGGATGTGAAAAAGCCCGGAGACTCTCTCCGTCTCTCCTGCAAAGCCTCCGGGTTCACCTTCAGCAGCTACAGGATGCACTGGGTCCGACAGGCTCCTGGGAAGGGACTAGAATGGGTCGCTATCATATACACCGATGGGAGTACATACTACCTTGATTCCGTCAAAGGCCGATTCACCATCTCCAGGGATGATTCCAAGAGTGAGCTGTATCTGCAAATGACCGGCCTGAAGCCCGAGGACACCGCCCGCTATTACTGTGCGAGACACACAGTGAGGGGAAGCCAGTCTGAGCTCAGACAAAAACCTTCCCCTGCAGTAATTAGAGAAGCACTTTGGTGTTGGAAAGGGACTAACAACAAAAAACCCTTTTATTGTTATTATTCTTCCTCTTCTTTGATTTTACACAAGGTGAAGGGATTTATACAAGTTCCCGCAAAGGACAGAACTTTCTTAGTTGGGTCCCTGCCTCTTTCTTTCCTCTCCAGGGGACAAATTCTGAGCCCCCACACGACCTCCCTAGGATAGGTAAAAACACAAACTCTGGCAGCTATAAATGGGACCGAATCCCTGTTCGTCGATGCCATAGAGCTGTGTGGGGTATGTTTAAGATGTTACACATGTATTCGTCTCCCTGCCCTGTACATTGTCTCACTCCGATTAACCTCATCAATGAACTGGTCTCCAACCAGGCTGAGAGCCTAGTACCATGCATGGCGCAGTATGGATTCCACTATCCATCCTTACCGTCTGAGCATCACTCAATAATACCATCTGTTTAACATTCCCTTGCCACATATCTGTTTCCCCATACACCCCCTCTATCTGTCATCTATCAACAGTCATCCTTCCTATCTATCTATCTATCTATCTATCTATCTATCTATCTATCTATCTATCTATCTATCTATCTATCTATCTATCTATCTATCCCCCCTCCCCACTCACGGTGCTTAGCCAGAGGAACCTCTCTCTCATATGAAGGGGTCTCTATGCAAATCAAGAGCTAATCACCCTGTTTAAATCCCGCCAGTCTCTGGCCCCGCAGCTCCTCCCAGAAGAAGACGCAGGTTTTCCCACACTCTCACTTTCACTCCTCCCCTCGGAATTTCTTACACAAAACCCAGGAAGATGAGATTTTGGCTGAACTTAATTCTCACTCTGTCAGTTCTCCCAGGTAACTAATGAAGTACAAAGTGTCCTCCCCTCCGGGTTTCTGAGTGTGATAGAATCAGGGGTCTAAACAAATCTGTATTTGCAGGGGCCAGGCCGCAGGTGCAGCTGGTGGAGTCCGGAGGGGATGTGAAAAAGCCCGGAGACTCTCTCCGCCTCTCCTGCAAAGCCTCCGGGTTCCCCTTCAGCAGTTATCTCATGGATTGGATCCGTCTGGCCCCTGGGAGGGGGCTGGAGTGGCTGGCCAGAGCTGCTGCCCAGGGGAGCACCTACTACGCTGATTCCGTGAAAGGGCGATTCACCATCTCCAGAGACAACGCCAACAGCCTGGTGCATTTGCAAATGAGAGGCCTGAGAGCGGAGGACACCGCCCTGTATTACTGTGTCAGAGACACACAGCCAGGGACCTGGGACAAAAACCGAGAGCTGTCTTAGCCACGCTCTGGAGTTGGCTGGTTGGGGCGCTCAGGGTTTGCAAAGCTGGGAAAAGACTCAGACGACATTTAAACACCAGACCCGCCCCACTGGGGCACTGGCTGGGTCAATAAACGAGGGAGTCCTGGGGTATGCGTCATATAAGGGTCTGAGGCTCCTTATTATAATGCCTGCCTAGAGGTACCCGGCTCCCAACGGAAATTACAGCCGCGAATTAAGCACCCCGACTCTCAGCCCCACTCTGCCTGTCACAGACTGGAATTCAAGGTAGATCTTGGACCTCCCAGGAGAGTGCCCAGGAACCGGGCTAGAAGGTTTTCCGGGGGCTCATCTCCATAGAGCTGCAGTTGAAGTTCTTCTGCTTGTTACAGAATACAAAGAGTCTCTGTGACGAGAGAGCAAGGCAGAGTGTGAATGAGAATGACTGGATAGCCCGCTGTTCAGGGCACTCTTCTGGCATCAAGGGTGACCTCTCTTGAAGTCCCTGTCCTCTAATGATTATTTGGATGTTATATTAATAGGTTTCAGGCAGCATAGTGTGGTTACTAGAACACTGGGCTGGCTGGGTCTCAGGGGACCTGGATTTTCTTCTAACAGACAACAGACCTCGGGCAAATCAGTTTCCTTCTCTCTGCCTCAGTTTATCCATCTCGGAAAAGGGGACACTAAAGCTCGCCATCCTTTCCCAAATCTCTGTTACAGAGCTGAGTACTTTTTGTCACCCAAGGGTGTAATCAATCCTGGGCTATATTTCACAGCATGGATAAGTTCAGTGCTTTAGATTAGTTTGAACATGCTTCTATTCTCTCAGGGTCTAATACTGTATCATGGCATCTCCCACAGCCCGGGACAAGGGACCTCGGCGAGAAATGAAATCCCAGGCCCTGCGACTGTATTTTAAGAGCACAGATATGCAAATCGAGTAATTGCATTCCCTGCTTAGAGCCGGCGGTTCCCCTTTGGGTTGGGAACCTGCAGCTCCCGGTGTCTGCAGCGACCGGCCCTACCCTCTAGAGAACTTTTCCCAGCAAACACACATGATGTTTTGGCTGCATTTCCTTTTCATGATGACAGCTTTCCAAGGTATGTATTGCTTCTTGGGGAAAATGGAGATACCCTTGTTATTAGATAATTTATGGGAATATTTGACTCAGAATTATGATCAGTCGTCATATTAACAGAAGCATCAATCATATTAGCAGCAGCACTGTTCGTAATATTCTTAGCATCAGCACCGTTATCTGGACTGTTAATGAGCTTTTCTATCCTCAGGGGCTGGGGCTCAGGCTCGGCTGGTGGAGTCCGGAGGAGACGTTAAGAATCCGGGACAATCTCTGCGCCTCACCTGTAAAGGCTCCGGATTTGATTTCAGCCAGGCCGGGATGCACTGGCTCCGACAAGCTCCCGGGAAGGGACTGGAGTGGGTCTCTGTGATTTTCTTCGATGGGAGTAAGGAATATTACGCCGCTTCTGTCAAAGGGCGATTCACCACCTCCAGGGACAACTCCCAAAACCTGGCCTATTTAGACATGAGCAGCCTGAAGCCAGAGGACACCGCCCGGTATTACTGTGCAGCGTCACAGTGAGTGAAAACCGTTCTGAGCTGACACAAAAACCCTTCCTCTGCAAGGGCATGTGGCTGGTGCTCTTGGTGGCGCTCAAGGTCTGCGAGTTACAATGAGCCCGGTGAGGACAAAGGAAAGTGAACAAAGAAATCAGGGGTTTAATGTCATGTTCTTTGTCACGGTGAATTGCTCAGCAGGCCAAATAAGAATCCAGATGTTTAATCACAGACATTAATGGGTTTTTAAACACTCCTTCCACCTCCCCCCGCTCCCCGCAACACTTTGTCCTTGCCCTCCCCTCCAAAAAAGGACAAATCCTGTGATGTTCTGGCTCAGTGTAGCATCTTCTCTCCTATGATCCTATAGACCAGGCGGCCTCCTTTATGTAACCTTTGCAGTGATTGACAGCACTGCTGGGGGGACATTCCAACAGAGAGACCTGATTCTGTTAGGTCTTAGAATGAATTCAGGGTCAAATGCTCTGAGTGACTCCCATTTGTGCAGAAGGATGGGAATGGGAATATGAATCGGACTGGAAGAGGAATATCCATGTGAACAGAAATAGGACTCTGAGCATGAAAGAGAATAGGAACGTGAGTGTGATTGGAAGTGGGAATGGGAGAGTGTGGGTGAACAGGAAGGGGAATATAAAGAGGAATCGGAGTGTCAGTGGTAATGGGATAGAAATACGTGATTCAGCGTGAACGGTTATAGGGGTCTGAATGTAAGTGGGAACAGAAATATTGTATTATTAAGTAGCAGTAATAGTAGAATTTCTGAATATTACATCATACAAAATCTAAAAACATAAAAAGGGAGAACGCTTCTGCCTACACTTCCTTGCTTATTAATAATGAACTAAGTAAATGATTATGATGCTCAGTGGTGGTGGAGTTGGTGGTGGTTTTGATACTAGCTCCTAGGGTCTCCAATCATAAACTAGGATCCCATTGTCCTCGGCACGGTACAAACACAGACCGTCAGACCTCTCTCTACCCCACTGAGTTTACAATCCGAACATAAATGGGAAGTGGAGTGGGAATGGGAATAGGAGTGTGAACACAAATATGGATATAAATGGTGAATAATGATCTCCCTTCAGGGCTGCCTGAATCGTCCCTCTACTCTCCCCTAAGCTTCTCCCATTTGCACCCACAGGCGGGTCCCCAGACCTGTTCCAAAGCAGGAGCCAGGCTTGCTAAGGTCACCTTCTAAATGTCACCATGAGCCGCGAGTTCGATGGGCCCCTGGTGCCGGGGACCAGGAATATTCCTGGCCCTGGCCCGGCTCCAGCAATGTCTGAGACCAGCTCTCTCCCTCCGCTCTGCTTTCTGCCCCCAGGTGCTTCCCCCCCCCCCTCCCCGCACGTCCCCAGGTGATTTTAAATGGCCCGGGGTCCCCACCCACCACCGGCAGCACCACAGAGTTTAGCGGCTTCCTGCCTGCTCGCTCCAGGTGGGTGCTGGCCCCTCTCGACAGCCCCTGGGTGGGGTGGGTCTGAGTCTACCCAGTGTGCTCCCGCCCCAAGCAGCCCTGCAGCCAATAGGAAGCTGTGGGGCAGTGCCTGGGGTACCAGCGCACCAAGGCCCCCACCCGCCCTGCCTAGGAGCCCCAGGTAAGTGCTGCACCCCCCCCCCAGAGCCTGCACCCCCACCCTTTCCCACACACCCCCTCCTGCCGCCAAGCTTCCTCCCAGAGACTGCACCCCTCCCCCAAAATCATAGGTGCCAACTTCTGCTGGGGCTGGTGGGTGCTCGACCCCCCACTGCCCCTGGCCCCCCCATTCCATCTCTGCCCTGCCCCCTCCCGCCCCTGTCCCACCCCATTCCAATCCCTCCCCCAAAGTCCCTGCCTCAACTCCGCCCCCTCCCTGCCCCTATTCCAACCCCTTCCCCAAATCCCTGTCCTGGCTCTGCCTCTTCCCCACCTCCTGCCCTGAGCCCCCCGTATTCCCGCTCCTCCCCCTCCCTCCCAGAGCTTGTTACACCAGGAAACAGCTGTTTTGCGGTGGCAAGGCTAGGAGGAGAAGTGGGGAGGCAGCAGGCTCAGGGGAGGAGGCGGAGGCAAGGTTAGGTGAGGTGGGGTGGAGAGGGGAACTTGGCTGCCAGGGGGTGCAGAGCACCCACCAATTTTTCCCCTTGGGTGCTCCAGCCCCATCGAATGCACGGAGTTGGCGGCTGTGCCCCAAATCCCTCCCAGAGCCTGTATCCTTCGCCCTTCCCACACACATCCCCTCTTGTCCCCAAACTCCCTCCCAGAGCCTACACCCCAGACCTCCTCCCTTCACTCAAACTCCCCCCCAGAGCCTTAGGCAGGTGGGGGCAGAGTTTGGGGGGAGGGTGTCTTTAATTTCAGCATACATGTAAGTTTTGTATCATTTTGAAAAATAAAATGGTATTTTACGGTATAGTATTGTTTTTATTTTGAATTACATATGGGGGTCACCATAATCTTTTCAGTGCTCTGGGCCTCTAAAGGTCTTAATCCAGCCCTGCCTGGCAGTGTCTCCCCTTCCTGTGAAAATCCCGCTGGTGCTGCGGTCCATAGATCCCTCGCTTGGTCAGTGAACCCCAATCCGGAGTGAGTCCTGCTCGGAGTCGTTCTCCTCTTGGAGACCTGGCACGTTGCCTCTCCTGGGGCAACTAGCAATCAAGAGAGAGGTCAGACTCACAGGACAGCCCATGGCAGTGTAAAGAAGACAAGCGCATGGCGGGACTGATCCAGTGCAGTGCCCCTCAGGGTCAATTGGATTTATCCTGCTGCCCAATGGGGTTTACATCACAACCCACGGCTGGAGCGAATTCCTCATGGGGCCAAATCCTCCGCTAGTGTAAAGTCACCGCAACTGCTTCCGCTAGACTCGAGTTACTCTGGATTTACACCAGGGAGGCTCTGGCCCTTTCAGAAAACTGGGATGTTTATCACATTAACGCAGCGGAAGGTGATTAGTTCATTATAACCGATGTGGGGCCCCTCACCGTAGCGTCTCCGCCCTTCACATGCGGTTATTGCCTTTATTCCCACAACGCCGCCGGGAGCCTGGGAACTATCACCGCCCCTGGTTCAGAGAGGGGAGACTGAGGCACAGAGAGATGGCGGCTGGGATATGGAAATGGGCCATTCAGAGTCCGGGGCGGGGGCTGTGGGGCTGAGATCACCCAGTACCTGAATAAACCCCACTCCGCTGAGCCTGGGAATGTGGCACCACCGGGACTTTCCAAAGGGACTCAGGGATTGTTTTCACCCCACTGACATCAGTAAATCAAAGCCCCGAGTCTCAGCTGGTAACAATGGATGGAGCTGAGACATCACAACCCACAAGATGTAACCATGGAGATAAAAGACCCCGCCCTTCATCCCTTGATGACATCACTCAACATAGCACTGGCCCTCAGGTCAATGGGGACAGTCACGTGACCCAGGGTTCTAAGATGGGGGTCACTGGAATCGCTCAGTGAGAGGCTGATGCAGAGTGAAAAAAGACCCCTTCTGTGACAATCCCATCCTAAATTAGGGAACACCTGAATTTAAATGTCAGGATTTCCCTTGCTGTAAGCAAGCGAGCCTTCATTTCCTCTTGCACCCGGAGAGTCTCACGTGCACTGCCCCCGTTCTCCTGCCAAATCAAACACTCTGATCCCAAGGCCATGAAGAACAAGGGGTGTCCTGCACTGCACCACCCAAAACACGCTCTGTCAGGCCATACGATGGTGTTTAGGGAGGGGGGGATCACTTCATTCCTCCCTGGGGTAAAAGTGTCAGCAGGATCCGGCCGCCCAGACGCTGCACAGCACATAGCAAGGGACTGTCTAGACCCATAGTTAGGGTGACCAGACAGCAAGTGTGAAAAATCAGGACAAGGGGTCGGGGGTAATAGGAACCTATATAAGAAAAAGACCCAAAAACCGGGACTGTCCCTATAAAATCAGGACATCTGGTCACCCTACCCATAGTTAATCACTCAAATTACTAAGGGTAACAGTGTGTGTCTCTTATAAGGAGTGGGATATGCAAATACGGGAGTTCGTTTCCTGTTTAAATCTGTGCCTTTCTCTGCCCAGGCTGCAGCCAGAGAGACAATCCGCAGCCCCTGGGTCTGTGCAGTGACCAGCCAGTCCCCTCCAGCACCAGGGAAAATGGGATTTTTGCTCCTTTTACTTTTCGCTGTAGCAGCTTTGGAAGGTATTTCCTTCCTCTGAATAACTGGCAGAATTAGAAGAATATTTTCTTATCTCTGCTTGTAAATTGATATTTACAACCTCTCTTTATTCCCAGGTGTCCGGTCCCAGGTGCTGGTGGAGTCCGGAGGGGATGAGAAAAAGCCCGGAGACTCTCTCCGCCTCTCCTGCAAAGCCTCCGGGTTCACCTTCACCAACTCCTACATGGATTGGGTCCGACAGGCTCCTGGCAAGGGTCTGGAGTGGGTGGCTGAGATTAGCACGGATGGATCGAGCCAGTGGTACTCCCCGGCTGTTCAAGGGCGATTCACCATCTCCAGGGACAATCCCAACAACCTGCTGTATCTGCAAATGACCGGCCTGAAGCCCGAGGACACCGCTCGGTATTACTGTGCTAGACACACAATGACACTAACTCTGTGGATGCTCCTACAAAAACCAGAGCTGCGGAACTTCCCGCGCCTGCCGCATGGGGGCAGCAACAACACAAGCAAAACTCTCCTGCCTTGGGCGCAAGAGGGGGAAGGGGTGTCAGGACTGAAAACTCTGGCATCGCGGATTAACTCTTTAATGCCCTGACTACATCCCCCACCCCAGTGCAGAGCAGAGTGCTGCGCACCTCACGCAAACGGCTCTTCCCATTGGAGTTAATGGGGGATCTCCACGGAGCAAAGCAATGAGCAATTGGCCCCTTCTCCATATGGCTAAACCTACCAGGGAACATTCCCCTCTGGGCACCGCCCAGTTCAGAGGAGCCGGTCACTGCTGGGACGGGGATTCAGTCCCAACTCTCTCCCAGCGTCAGTGGGTGTCCCAGCCCCATGGGACCCCGTGAGCCGGCCCCTCCCTCTCACAGCCCCGCTGCTCGTGGGCCAGAGCTGCAGAGCTGAGATTCTCCCCATCTTGTGAATATTTATATTTATTTGTTTCCTGTATAACAAACAAACAAACAAAAAGAACCAGGTCTCCCTGCAGCTCCGCTCGCTGACAGCCGCAGACACCGCCCCCTATTACTGCACCAGAGACACAGTGACGCAGAGCAGAGCAGGGCCCGGACCAAAAGGGGAAATGGGCTTTTCAGCAGTGCAGAGATAGCGGGTACTGTGGCATTGGTAACACCATGTGAGTCTCCCTTCCCTTTACCCAGGTGTATTGCTGACAAAGCCGGGAGTAGCTCCCCGGCTCCATGTCTACAGTTACACGAGCACATCTATGCCCATGACAATGGACCACCCAAGAGAACCCTGAGACTTTCTGTTCCCCTCTCACCTAGACAAAGACACCCCCTCTCTGACCCCTCTTTTATACACCGATAGAAACGACTTAGGTATTGCCCCTCTAACATTGTTAGTTACCACCCTTTGCCCTGTAGACGTTGGTTCCATGGAAACATCTCTATCCATCACCCTGTCATACTGACTGATCTTTAAGAGGGGTCAGTGTGTTCTTGTATCCACCTCAGGACCTGTGTTTACACCAGAACCTTGTATCGGGGTGTTCTGGAACTACCCTTATGGAATGTGCTGACATGAATACTTAGTGCCTAGGAATGCTCCTGTTTTTGCAGCGCCAGCCCTGTTCCAGGTGATAAAATATATGTCTGCCTCCTCTAAAAGAAAAAGTCTAAAAGCTATGAGGAACGAATATATTAAATATATCTAGGACCTCCTGTAAGATGTATAACCCTCCAGGTGCCTCTGATTTTTCATTACACGTGTTAAGCTACGAGATATAAAAGGTAATAGAGTGACAGGACAATAATCCATATTGATTCCAACAGATTTACTCCTCAATGACATAAGGTGTTAACGACAGGATAAATAGACTGTTTTCTGAGTTTGTAGATGAATACAAAATAATGAGAAAATAATATTCCTGTTTTTAACCTTAGCCTGAATGACATCATGTGACAATGTGTTCCACAGGTAAATTGTGTGGAAAAGGATTCCCTTGTATCCATTTTCCATTAGACAAAAATAATAATTTCATGCTAACTTTCTCAATAAAGTCACTTGCATTTAGATATAATGTTCAAGATCACAGGCCAGATGTTGAAATATAAGGAGGTGCTGGAAGATGAAGATAGACTCCCAGTAGTATTTTTAAAAGTTCCTGAGTTAGCCACCTAACCCCCCCCCCGCCCCCCCCCCACACACACACCATGCAGAGTCCTTCAAATCTGACATTTATTTTCTCCTTCTGTTGTAAAATGAGGCCAAGTCCCAGAGGGAGCACCCCCTTTTAACCTGAAATCTCCTTGCCAGACACTTTTCGCCCCCACCCCCGGTTGGGTGAAACAGATCTGTATGTCCCTGCCTCAATGGGTCCCTGTTTAAATACAAAGCTCTGATACTAGACACAACAAAATTCATGCAGGAATATCTCCTTCACAAAGTCTTGCACAATATCTGCAAATAAATATGAAATCCTTACAGACTTTATCTTCCATTGGCCTTCAGCAGGGAATGAATCTTTTCTCTTTATAACTCTGTCTCTCATACATGTATTTTCTCTTTTATTCCCCAGCAGATGTCCTCTCTGAAATCCAGCTGATCTAGTTGGGGCCAGGACCCATGGGATCCTGCAATCATGGAAAAGTAGGTGTGGAAAGGCCATCAAATCCATCTGCCCATGTTCACGCAGGACCAAGTCCAGAGAATGGTGAAGGATGCTGGCTCAGGTCTCTCAAGCACTCAGAGTTATCAGTTCCTTTGGATTTCTAAGCCAACCTGCAATAATAATCCATATCACCCCCCACGTGAGCCTTTAACCCGTTACTATTAACTCAGCATCTTATATATGAGGACTACAGGGAGAACTCAGAAAGAGGAATGGCGAGATTCAGTGAAACACACCACATATCCTGGAAAAAAGCAACCAACGTGATTTGAGGTACACAACTGCCACGTTGTTGTTGGGTTTTTTTAAACCATTAAATAATCGAATAAAACAAGTCTTTACCGAAAGAAAGAAAGAAAGAAAGAAAGAAAGAAAGAAAGAAAGAAAGAAAGAAAGAAAGAAAAAGATTATGCCCCAACCTTAACTGGAAAAATCTCTTGTAGAGAAAGTGTCCTATGTTTAATCAGTAGGAGGCAATCTTGCTACAAAGGGATGGACTAAGTAAAGAACCACCTGGATAGTAAATAGATCAAGGTTCTCTTAAAAGCGTGTGGACAGCCCGACCATTGGCATGGACAAGACTAAATTATTTGGGTGCTCGTGTCTCTCATGTGTTTTCCTAAATTTCTTCTCACTTCACTTTTGATCCTCCTCCACATTTCTCTAGAGCAAATTACCGGTGTACATTCCTTACAGCTGTGTTCAGGGACAAACACCGCGGGCATTTCTCTTCCTAGCAGTGGTAGTAGCTGCTTTTCATCAGATCTAAAAGCTCTTCTTAAGGAGAGGTAAGTATCATTAGCCCCTTTTATACCGATGGGGAAACTGAGGTACGAGGAGGAGAAGGGACCTGCTCACTGTCATCCAGCAGACTAGGGCAAAGCAGGAACTGAATCCAAGTCTCCTGAGTCCCGGTCTAATGCTCCATCCTAACAGATCACCCTGCTTCGCCTTGGTAGCATCGTCAGCATCAGCATGGCCCGTGCTGAAGGTCAAACTAGATGATCCTAATATATATTTCTGGTAATAACAACAATAATAAATTGTGTTCCTCCCGTTGACTCACCTATGTGTCCAGGTATCTCATATTCATATGAGGGTTAAAGATGTAGCACCTTACCAGAGCACTGACTCGCTTTGACTATGTATCTGTGCAGCACCGAGCACATGGGGGCTGTGAACTTGCTTTTGCTTTCCAGGACATACCTCGATAACAATGTGTCTCATCCACATGAACCATTAACTGATGACTACTAGGCAGATGCCACATTTATGAGGACTACAGATTTACCCGTGCTTTGCATGAGAGGGCGGGGTAGGCAAATGATTATTTTGCTTCCTCTTAAGAATAGAATATTTCCGTTCTTTATTTCAGTGGTCCCTGCAAAAGTCAAATCAGTGTCATTCCCTCTGGGTCTTCGTGCCTCTTCCTAGCTGATTTCCAGAAGGGAAGATGAAAACTTTGCTTCTCTCTCTTCTTCTCTTTGCCATTGCAACATGTAAGTAGGATAGGAAGGAGCAGTCTCCCCTCTCTACCGATCCCACTGCTGTCATCTCTCTGACTGAGATTTCTCCGTGCTCTTTGCAGGTGTCCGTTCCCAGGTTAAACTGCTGCAGACCGGAGCAGCCCAGGTGAAGCCCTCACAGACCCTGAGACTCACCTGCTCCATGTCTGGATTCTCTCTCACGTCTAGCGGGTATGGGGTGAGCTGGGTTCGACAGCCTGCAGGGAAAGGCCTGGAGTGGTTATCTGCTGTGGATTGGGATGAAGACAAATACTACCAGGAGTCCCTGAAAAACCGACTGACCATCTAAAAGCGAGGTGTATTTGGAAATGAGAGGCATGGAGGCCAGAGACAGCGGCACCTATTACTGCGCCGGGAGCTACACAGTGACACAGAGCAAAGCCGGGACTGGTACAAAAAGGGGAAGCGGATTCTGAGCTGTGCAGTGAGGCCAGGGTGACTCAGAGCAAAGAGGCTCCCCCAACTCAGCACTGGCTCTAGGCACCAGCAAAGCAAGCAGGTGCTTGGGGTGGCACATTTCCAAGCCGAAATTCCAGGAGGATTAGCCCAGCCTGACCTCACTACAACACCCCTGGGCTGAGGGAGGCCGGCAGAAGCTGGGGCTGCATCGGGGCCACGGGACTCAGCGAGGAACTGGCCGGTGGGGCCAACGCGGGGAATGGCAGGAGGATGGGGCGCAGCTGTGCCTCTGTGCGCCCATCATGGCAGCAGCTGCTGCTGGGAGAGGCTCTGCCGCTGCAGTTTCTCCTCCTGCTGCTCTTGCAAGGGTCAGTGCAGAGAGGAGCCTGGTTCGGGGGCCCGGTCCGGAAGCGGAGCTCACGATGCCCGTCAGGTATTTCTGCATCCAGGCGGTCAGCGCTGCTGGACAGAACTCCCTCCTGCCCCCGAGGTACTGTGCATGCATCTGCTCTTTGCCCCCGCCAATGCTTGTGGCTTTTGTTCTCCAGGCTGTGATCTGAGCCGCAAGTCTGGCTCAGGGGGGTCTGGGGCTGAGAAAACTGTCACCTGAAGGAGTTGACTCAGGATGAGAAGTGGATCCAAAGAGCCTTACGTTTTTCTCCCTACGCTTTCCCCTTTCTAGCGCCCGAGGCACTTTGGTGTGCTCCAGTAACCCAGGATCAATCACTGCTGCATTTTCATCTTGCAACGTCAGGCGCATCTCACAATAATACACGTACCTTTAAACACATCAAGTCTCACTCTGTGATAAGCTCACCGACAACATTAAACTCCTACACTACTCTTCTACTGGCCAGTGTGTCTTTCCATGCAACCCCACGTCTTTCTCCAGTTTCCTAAATAATAGGAACAAAACAAAACAAACAAAATGGCAAAGAGCAAACGTGTAAAAGGCAAAAAAGGGGTGGGGGGGGCAGCCAAAATTTTTTTGCTTGGGGCGGCAAAAAACCTAGAGCCGGCCCTGCCCCTAACCCTACTCCAAGAGACATTCTGCCCTCAGCACATTCACCTCCCTGGCACTGGGCATCCAGATGTGAACTCTCTGGCTTTACACTTTCCTCCGAGCACTTTTCCCATCTTCACCGACATTCTGCCACACGGGCCATGCACCGTGCACGAGGACCCGACACTCCGGTCAATGCACATTTCGGTTGAGTGGGTCACTGCTGGGAAGACGAATGGCCCCACTTGCTTTCAGCGCCCCAGGGAATCTTGACCCTGCAGTGGGTGTCCCGACCCAATGGAAACCTGTGACCCGACCCCAGTCACTGGCCCCACCGAACGACAGCCTCACTGTGCATATCGGGGGCCGGGGGTGCCTTCAGAACAGAACCTCCACTTGACTAGAATAAACAACGAGGAGTCCTGTGGCACCTTAGAGACTAACAAATGTATTTGGGCATAAGCCTTCATGGGCTTGAACCTACTTCGTCAGACGTGTTAGTCTAAATTTGTTAGTCTTTAAGGTGCCACAGGACTCCCTGTTGTTTTTGCTGAAACAGAGTAACAGGGCTACCCCTCTGAAACTTGACTAGAATAGATTTTGTATGGGGTCCTACATCCCCACATAAAGAATTGGGGTCATTCAAGGGACCTGTTTATTGCTCCCATGTAGAAAAGCACAATCACAGACAGTAAGGACCCCTCTCTTAGCCACTGTCTTAGTCATTTACAGCTGAGGTAAGGAGTGTTTGTCTCTTATAAGGAGGGAGCTATGCAAATGAGGGTGACAGTTTCCTGTTTAAATCTGTAAAAACAAGGAGGAGTCCTGTGGCACCTTAGAGCCTAATACATTTATTTGGGCATAAGCTTTCGTGGGCTAGAACCCACTTCATCAGATGCATGGAGTGAAAATTACAGTAGGCAGGTATAAATATACTAACACATGAAAAGGTGAGTTACCTTACCAATTGGCCTCCTTAGCACTGACCCACTTTGTAATGCAACTCCCATCGTGTCATGTGTTAGTATATTTATACCCGCCCACTGTAATTTTCACTCCATGCATCTGAAGAAGTGGGTTCTAGCCCAAGAAAGCTTATGCCCAAATAAATGTGTTAGTCTCTAAGGTGCCACAAGGACTTGTCATTGTTTTTGCTGATACAGACAAACACGGCTACTGCTCTGAAACCTGTTTAAATCTGTCCCTCTCTCTGCCCAAGCTGCACCGGACAGACAATGCGCAGTCCCCTGGGTCTGTGCAGTTACCAGCCAGTCCCCTGAGAACTTTCCCCTGCAGCACCAGGGACAATGAGACTTTGGCTCCATTTAGTTTTCATTGTAACAGCTTTAGAAGGCTCGCTCGCCCTCGCTCTCTCTCTCTTTCTCTCTCTCAGTACACTGGAGATGCAGAGGAATGTAGGAGAATTTGAAACTAACATTGATCTGATTTATAATGTGTTTCTATTCCCAGGTGTCCGGTCCCAGGTGCTGGTGGAGTCCGGAGGGGATATGAGAAAGCCCAGAGACTCTCTCCGCCTCTCCTGCAAAGCCTCTGGGTTCACCTTCAGCAACCGCAGCATGTACTGGGTCCTAAAGGCTCCAGGGAAAGGGCTGGAATAATTATTAATTATTATTATTATTTGACTCTCATTTGCACAGACTGGGAACACTTCACAACCATGAACACATTTTGTCCTCACAGCACGCATGAGAGATAGCGAAGTATCATTATCCACCATGTTGCAGGTGGGGAAACTGAGGCACGAAGTGATTAAATGGGCAGCCTGTGCCGCAATGAGAAAAGGAATTCTGCTCTGTCTAGTCCCAGTTCAGTGGTTTAACCGCAGCGTTATCCTTCATCTCTGGCTTTCACGGGATCAAACACGGGGCTCCTGTCATAAATCGTGACTTGAACAGACAGGACATTTATACGGATATGAAGTTATCTTAGGCTAATCATAACCTATATTTGAAAGGGATGTTAAACCTGATGCTTCAGGGTTTAAGCCAATCGCTCACTATTGGAAATCAGGATGAGATCTAACGTGGAAGGCAGGTTACCCCACACTGCCCACTGCAGGGTCTCTTACACTTTCCCCTGAGCCATCAGTGACAGGCCACCGTCAGGGAGATGATATTGGACTAGATGGAACTTGGGACTGACCCTATCTGTCTGTCACTATGGTCCTATGTACATATGCACCGTGGTTACTTCTCCGCACGTGGTGACAAGCTGAGATTTCAATTCTGGAGCACAGCGGAATTCTCCCCCTTTGTGCCTGGGGACATGTCCCCTTTTAGCCAGAGCCTCACTCTGATGGACCTTCTAATCCTCATGGAGTGAAACCTGCATGCAAATCCCTGCCCCAGGGGGCTTCCTGTTTAAATACCGACCCCTGGTTCTAGGAGCCTCAGTCTCTCCCCAGACACAGAACTGCTGCTGGCTGGTCACATTTTAGTCCTCGATAGCAAATAATGAAGTTTCTGGTGATTTTCCTGTCCCTGTTGGCTGCCCCGGGATGTAAGTAACTGCTGCAGGGGAAGGTAAATGCACAGTGATGGGGAATGATTTCATACATTAATGCAATGTTTTACTTTCCCCTCAGATGTCCTGTCGCAAGTTCAGCTGGTCCAGTCTGGCCCAGGCGTGGTGAAGCCCGGGGAGACCCTCACACTGACCTGCTCTATCACTGGGGACTCGGTCACTAACAGATACTGGGAATGGGTCCGGCAGGCTCCCGGGAAAGGGCTGGATTGGGTGGGACAGATCGACTGGGCTGCCTCCAAATGGCGCATATACTATGGCCCGTCTTTCCAGAGCCGCGCAACCCTCAGTGCAGATTCCTCCAAGAACCAGTTCTCCCTGCAGCTCCGCTCGCTGACAGCTGCAGACACCGCCACGTGTTACTGCGCTAGAGACACAGTGACGCAGAGCAGAGCAGGGCCTGGCACAAAAAGGGGAAGCGGATTTTGAAGAGCGAGGCCACATTCAACAGGGTTTACTGAACAAATCAATATGAATTGAAAACAAGGAACATATGCAGATGAGGAGAAGCGACATTTACAGGCAAAAACGAAGCAACAGCATGGATAGGGCAGTGCACTGGGCATCAGGACACCTGGGTTCTTTTCTGCCACTGACCTCCTCCTGGGTGACTTCGGAAAGTCACTTCCCTTCTCTTTCCCCTTTGTCTGTTTAGACTGTAAGCTCCTCTGGGAAGTGACTGTCTCTGACTGTGTTTGGGATGTCTAGACACTACTATAATACCAGTAATTGGTACTAATAACAACAAAAACATGTATTGTAAAGACCCCGCGCTCCGATCCCACTCCCCGGCAGGAGCTGGACTAGTTACTGAAGTTCTCCAATCTTGATCTAAAGACTGTAAATTACAGAGAAGCCACCTTTCACTCTAGTTCACATGGGCAAGTGACCAGTGCCCCACACTGCAGAGGAAGGCAAACAAAAAACAAACAAACACCCACCCACAAAAACCACAGGGTCTCTGCCAATGTGACCTGCAGGAGAATTCCTTCCCCTCCCCAAATATGGTGATCAGTTAGACCCTGAGCATGTGGGCAAGACTCACCAGAAAGTTGCCTGGGAAATAATTCTCTGTAGCAATAAGTGCCATAGACTTCAGTGGGGACTAGTGATCTGCTTAAAGATAACCACATGTGTAAATGCTTTTGGCAGTAGGGCCTAAGAGGCACTGAACTGGGACTCAGGAGGCGCTAGTTCTATTCCTGATCCTCTTTTATGCTCCTTTGAGAACCCCAGGCCCTGTTTTCATTCTGACTAAGAATGGCATCTTATTAGCATGAAAAACTCACATGTTGTAACTCATACAT